>NC_084568.2:5390000-5400000 GCF_033978685.3 Nerophis lumbriciformis
AGTGAAGTATTTCATACACATATATATATATATATATATATATATATATCTACATCCTGAAAATATGCAAACAAAACTGTGTTTAGATAATTGATACTTCAAACTTGCATAAATAAATCTTAAGGAATATAACATAACTTGGCTTCTGAGAGCTTCAAAATGTAATGAATAAAATGCTAAAGTTGTTGATAAACAAGCAATTATTTTAATAATTAAATATGGTCATTTTAAATGAATTATTATGATAATTTAAAATTAATTATTTCAAATATGTTTATTTTAATGTATAATTCTATGGCTGGATGTAATAGGAGTCAGAAAAAATACAAATAAAGATACAATTAACTTTGATGTTTTTAGCAAAATATAGTAAAAATGTATTTCGTTTGTTTTTTTTAATTAGTAAATATATTTATTTTTAGGTAAGATAAACATAATACAATTTATCTCTAGTCTGGATGATTTAGTTCTTGTCACCCTGTTTGTGGAAAAAGGCTGTCCTCACTCAGGTCCGCATGAGGGGGGCGTGGCCTCCAGCTCCGGCTGAAAATCGGGAGATTTTCGGGAGAATATTTGTCCCGGGAGGTTTTCGGGAGAGGCGCTGAATTTCGGGAGTCTCCCGGAAAATTCGGGAGGGTTGGCAAGTATGCCCGGAAGAGTTAAGGCTGCAAAGGATTCTGGGTATTTGTTCTGTTGTGTTTATGTTGTGTTGCTGTGCGGATGTTCCCCCGAAATGTGTTTGTCATTCTTGTTTGGTGTGGGTTCACAGTGTGGCGCATATTTGTAACATTGTTTAAGTTGCTTATACGGCCACCCTCAGTGTGACCTGTATGGCTGTTGACCAAGTATGTCTTGCAGTCACTTGTGTGTGTGTGTAGAAGCCGCATACAACATGCGACTGGGCCGGCACGCTGTTAGTATGGAGAACTAGCAGACGCAACAACAGGTTATAGAGGACGCTAAAGGCAGTGCCATCACGGCACACCTTCAATAATGTTGTCCGGGTGAAAATCAGGAGAATAGTTGCCCCGGGAGATTTTCGGGAGGGGCACTGAAATTCGGGAGTCTCCCGGAAAAATCGGGAGAGTTCCAAAAACATGCACCTGGGGATAGGTTGATCGGCAACACTAAATTGGCCCTGGTGTGTGAATGTGAGTGTGAATGTTGTCTGTCTATCTGTGTTGGCCCTGTGATGAGGTGGCGACTTGTCCAGGGTGTACACCGCCTTCCGCCGAATGCAGCTGAGATAGGCTCCAGCACCCCCCCGTGACCCCGAAAATGGATGTATGGGTGGTAAAATATGTGGATGGACAGGGGTTTGTGACGTTCATATGTTGTCAATATTCAGTGTTTTATCCTTCATAGTTAATATTGTAAATCCCACATTCTTTATTTTCATGTACATTCTGGGTGTCTCATTCAGTAAAAAAAATGTAAAATTCCATTCCGTTTTTTAAGGCGGTCTGTCATAACGTTTTTAGCATTCAATCAGACATTATTGTGAGGTTTTGTATTAGTGTACCTAAAAATAAATATACCGGCCCCCCCTTACACATTTTTTTCAAAATAATTGCCCAGGCCTGTCGTATGGCCAACTAAAAACAGGCGCCATAACTGCTACTAAGGACGTGTGCAATAGAGATGCGCGGATAGGCAATTATTTAATCCGCAACCGCATCAGAAAGTCGTCAACCATCCGCCATCCACCCGATGTAACATTTGACCAGAACCGCATCCGCCCGCACCCGCCCGTTGTTATATATCTAATACAGACGATGCAAGGCATTAGTGAGGTTATAAAGCTTTTGCCTGTTAAAGAAAGGAGACTGATCCAATGCAGCACAGACATTCGCGTGCCACGCTGTCACGGCCCAGACGCACACCAGTGCGCAATCATATGGGAGCCGCGCTGAGCGCACCTCCAAGCGCGTCTCACTGCCGGCGACGGCCGGGTATGAGCCCGAGGCTCCAGCGCCATCCATTTTCAGGGCTAGTTGATTCGGCAGGTGGGTTGTTACACACTCCTTAGCGGGTTCCGACTTACATGGCCACCGTCCTGCTGTCTATATCAACCAGGGTGAGCCCCACCCCTTTCGTGAGCGCACTGCGCGTGGAGTGACCCCTGTTACGCGCCCCCGGCAACAGGGGTGGCGGGCAGGTAAGCTGCGCGGGCGGAGCGCGCGGAGTGACCCCTGTTACGAGCCCCCGGCCACGGGGGTGGCGGGCAGGTAAGCTGCTTACCTGCTGCGCGTGACGCCGGCCGCGGCGAAGGCGGACGAGGCGGGGTGTCGGTGCGGTGGTGACCCTGGACGTGCGTCGGGCCCTTCTCGCGGATCGCCTCAGCTACGGCTCCCGGTGGGGCCCTCTCGGGGGAAGGGGCCTCGGTCCCGGACCCCGGCGAGGCGTCCCTTCTCCGCTCCGTAAAAGTGTCCATCTCTTCTTTTTTTTTTCTTCTGTTGTGGCATATGCAGCAGGTGCCTGCTCGTTTTTCGTATGTGGGTAACAACATTTAACTATGTATATATATTTCCCAATTGGTTTAACTGCCACCCGCCTGAATCTATTTAAAATCTATTTTTTATTTTTTTCAACCGCCCGACCCGACCCGCGGATAAAATCTAATTTTTTAAAATTTCATCCGCCCGATCCGCGGATAATCCGCGGACTCCGCGGTTGTGCCCGCAAACCGCGCATCTCTAGTGTGCAACTGTGCCTAGACGCATGCAATTGCTGTCCTTTTGACGTTAGATTTTCTATCTAAATAAACCAAAATAATGCTTATACAAGGCGCACTTAAAATCCTTTCATTTTCGCAAAACTCGACAGTGCACCTTATAACCCGGTGCGCCTGATGTACGGAATAATTCTGGTTGTGCTTACCGACCTCGAAGCAATTTTATGTGGTACATGGTGTAATGATAAGTGTGACCAGTAGATGGCAGTCACACAGGAGATACGTGTAGACTGCAAGATGACACCAGTAAACAACGCCAAAACTTAAAATGTTCCATTGAAAATTAAGAACATTACACACGGTGCTCAAAAATCTGTCAAAATGTTTTAGTACGACTTTGAAGCCGCACCGCTTGATGGATTTTCTGTCAGGCTTGTCCCTGACAGTTTGACTGTGTTTTAGTTTTTCCTCTGCGTTTGTCTTAGTTTTCTGTCAGCGCTTTTATTTTGTCTTCATTTCCTGATTGTCTCCCCGAGTGCTGCTTCCCCTCAGCTGTGGCTGATTGGCACCTGGCCACACCTGGTGTCAATCAGCCAGCTGCTATTTAAACCTGCCTTCCCCCTCCTGTCAGTGCTGGATTATTGTCATTGCCGATGTCACTGCTACCTTTCATAATACTTGTCGTTGTAGCTCTGTCTACTTTTGTTCACTATGCTCATGTCATAGTTCCTTCGTGTCACAGTAAGTGTTTTTGTTTCTTGTCGACAGTTAGCCTTTGTGCTATTTTAGTTCATAGCCAAGTTTGTTCTCCGCCTTGTGCGCGCCCTTTTGTTTGTTTTTTTCCGCTATAGTATTAAATCATGTTTTCTCGCTCAATGCCTGCCGTCATCTCTGCATCTTGGGGTTCATCACCAATATACTCTGACATTTTCGGCCCATTACGGCTACCGTAGTCCAAGGTACAAGTATTATTATGGTGAGTGTGTAAAGACCGCAAAATAGCACCCATTAGCAGACATTATCTGGTGCTTTGTTTCACAGTATTATGCAAAAGCGACTTTTCTTACCTTCTGGTGCCTGCTGATGTGTATTTGAGATCTGCATAAGTCCTGAAAATTTGCGTGCGTCCGCCACTGTAGCCCGTGGCGATTCCGTAGTCGATAACCTTTTTCTTTTTCTCTATCTTCTTTTCATAGGACATTCATCCTCCGTTGTTGCCATTTCTAGCATAAAGTAGCGTAAAGTTCTAACTTATATCTCACTATAGAAGCCCTAGATCAGGGGTGCTCACACTTTTTCTGCAGGCGAGCTACTTTTCAATTGATCAAGTCGTGGGGATCTACCTCATTTATATATATAATTTATATTTACTTATTTATGAAATATAAGTTTTTGTTAATAAGTTAAAGGTGTTTAATGATAATGCAAGCATGTTTAACACATATAGTTAATATTGTTAATAAATTAAAGGTGTTTAAAGATAATGCAAGCATGTTTAACACATATAGTTAATATTGTTAACAAGTTAAGGTGTTTAAAGATAATACAAGCATGTTTAACACATATAGATTCCTTTCTTTCATGAAGACAAGAATATAAGTTGGTGTATTACCTGATTCTGATGACTTGCATTGATTGGAATCAGACAGTGGTGCTAAAAACGTCCGCATTTTTGAATGGAGGAGAAAAAAGTCCTCCTTTCTGTCCAATACCACATGAAAGTGGTTGGTTTTTGGCATCTTATTTGTCCAGCTTCCGTACTCCTTTGTATACACTTTACAAGAAATACATTGTCGGCAAACTCCGTAGCTTGCTAGCTTGTGCACGCCAGCTTTCTGAGACTCTTGTTTTGTTAGCGCAACTGTGCAACTGTGCAGTCGGTCTTTGGAGTTTTGACGACAGGTACGGCGCCAGAGTCTGTTGAAATAAAGTGTTTCTCGCCTTCCAGTCGGTAATTTTAATGAGCTGGCAGCAGCCAGCGTCATCTCAGAAGACCCTCGGGTGCCGTGAATGTCAATCAAGTGATGAAAGTGACGTCATAGTGAAGATTTATGATCGCTCATTTTTAGGACTATTTTTTTAATGCCTGGCTGGTGATCGACTGACACACCCTCCGAGATCGACTGGTAGCTCGCGATCGACGTAATGAGCACCCCTGCCCTAGAACATACGTACATATGTATGTTTGAATATGACCAATGTATGATCCTGTAACTACTTGGTATCGGATTGATACCCAAATTTGTGGTATCATCCAAAACTAATGTAAAGTATCAAACAACAGAAGAATAAGTGATTATTACATTTTAACAGAAATGTAGATAGAACATGTTGAAAGGGAAAGTAAGCAGATAGATATTAACAGTAAATGAACAAGTAGATTAATAATTCATTTTTTACCACTTGTCCTTAAAGGGGAACATTATCACAATTTCAGAAGGGTTAAAACCATTAAAAATCAGTTCCCAGTGGCTTATTTTATTTTTCGACGTTTTTTTCAAAATTTTACCCATCACGCAATATCCCTAAAAAAAGCTTCAAAGTGCCTGATTTTAACTATCGTTATAAACACCCGTCCATTTTCCTGTGACGTCACATAGTGAAGCCAACACAAACAAACATAGCGCATAGAACAGCAAGCTATAGCGACATTAGCTCGGATTCAGACTCGGATTTCAGCGGCTTAAGCGATTCAACAGATTACGAATGTATTGAAACGGATGGTTGTAGCAGAGGTGGGTAGAGTAGCCAGAAATTGTACTCAAGTAAGAGTACTGTTACTTTAGAGATTTATTACTCAAGTAAAAGTAAGGAGTAGTCACCCAAATATTTACTTGAGTAAAAGTAAAAAGTATGTTGTGAAAAAACTACTCAAGTACTGAGTAACTGATGAGTAACATACACACTCATATATATATATATATATATATATATATATATATATATATATATACATACATATACATTGATATATACAGTATATAATTTATATGTATTTATTTAGCTGTTTTTGTTAACATGTTAAAGGTGTTTTAATGAATATACATGCATGTTTAACATATAGATTCCTTTCTTTCATGAAGACAAGAATATAAGTTGGTGTATTACCTGATTCTGATGACTTGCGTTGATTGTAATCAGACAGTTGTGATGATAACGTCCACGTTTTCAAATGGAGGAGAAGAAAAGTTCCTCCTTTCTGTCTAATACCACATGAAAGTGGTGGGTTTTTGGCATCTTGTTTGTCCAGCTTCCATATTCGTTTTTATACACTTTACAAGAAATATATTGGCGTCAAACTCCGTAGCTTGCTAGCTTGTTTGCGCTGGCTTTCGGAGACTCTTGTTTTGAAAGCGCAGGCGCAATGGAGCGGCACTTTTATTGTGAAGACAGGAACGTCCTCATGTGCGGTCAGTCTTTAGGCTTTTGATGGGATGTACGGTTAAAATAAAAAAGTATCTTTTTTCCTTCACACTTTTGATTGATTGATTGGAACTTTTATTATTAGATTGCACAGTACAGTACATATTCCGTACAATTGACCACTAAATGGTAACACCCCAATAAGTTTTTCAACTTGTTTAAGTCAGGTCATGTGATCACCTGGCTCTGTTTGATTGGTCCAACGTCACCAGTGACTGCATCTGATTGGTGGAACGAAGTGAAACGTCACCAGTAAGGCAGGCACTTTGAAGGTCTGTCTGACAGACCAAAACAAACAAAGCGTGCATTAACAGATCGATAAAAATTAGTAGCGTGTAGCGAGCTGAATGTAGATAAAAGTAGCGGAGTAAAAGTAGCGGAGTAAAAGTAGCGTTCCTTCTCTATAAATATACTTAAGTAAAAGTAAAAGTATGTTGCATTAAAACTACTCTTAGAAGTACAATTTATCCCAAAAGTTACTCAAGTAGATGTAACGGAGTAAATGTAGCGCGTTACTACCCACCTCTGGGTTGTAGTGTGGAGGCAGGTAGCGAAAACGAAATTGAAGAAGAAACTGAAGCTATTGAGCCATATCGGTTTGAACCGTATGCAAGCGAAAGCGACGAAAACGACACGACAGCCAGCGACACGGGAGAAAGCGAGGACGAATTCGGCGATCGCCTTCTAACCAACGATTGGTATGTGTTTGTTTTGCATTAAAGGAAACTAACAACTATGAACTAGGTTTACAGCATATGAAATACATTTGGCAACTACATGCACTTTGAGAGTGCAGACAGCCCAGTTTTCATCAATTAATATATTCTGTAGACATACCCTCATGTCAGCAGGCCAGGGAAGCTAGGGTCGATATTCTTCTCTTGATCATCTTCGGGATGGTGTGAGCCAAGACATCCAGGGGGTTTAGCTCGCTCGTCTGCGGGAACAAACTGCCGCCATTGCTTGCCGTGCTACTGAGGTCCTTTGTCCCTGAATTGCTCACACACTCCGGCAGATTCAATGGGGGTCTGGCGGCAGATTTCTTTGACTTTATCGTTGGAAATGCATCTGCTTTGAGTGTCGCAGGATATCCACACATTCTTGCCATCTCTGTCGTAGCATAGCTTTCGTCGGTAAAGTGTGCGGAACAAACGTCCAATTTCTTGCCACTTTTGCATCTTTTGGGCCACTGGTGCAACTTGAATCCGTCCCTGTTGGTGTTGTTACACCCTCCGACAACACACCGACGAGGCATGATGTCTCCAAGGTACGGAAAACAGTCGAAAAAAACGGAAAATAACAGAGCTGATTTGACTCGGTGTTTGAGAAAATGGCGGATTGCTTCCCGAGAGCGAATAATAGAAAGGCGTTTAATTCGCCAAAATTCACCCATTTAGAGTTCGGAAATCGGTTAAAAAAATATATGGTCTTTTTTTCTACAACATCAAGGTATATATTGACGCTTACATAGGTCTGGTGATAATGTTCCCCTTTAATAATGTTGACAAAATAATAGAATGCTAAATGACACAATATGTTACTGCATAGACTAATTAGGAGCCTTTGTTTGTTTACTTATTACTAAAAGACAAGTTTTCTAGTATGTTCACTATTTTATTTAAGGGCAAAATTACAATAATAAACATATGTTTAATGTACCCTAAGATTTTTTTGTTAAAATAAAACCAATAATGCCATTTTTTGATGGTCCCCTTTATTTAGAAAAGTACCAAAAAGTATCTAAATAATTTTATATTGGTATCGTTACAACACTACCGCCTGGTCGCCCCTCCTCCCTGGGCATCGGCGAGGAATACACCGAGAAACTAAAAGCCATCTCACAGTCCGACGAGGTTTCTTTGCAAGGACACTTTTTTTTAAGTCAAGGTTGATTTCGCCCGGCACTGGAACCCCCCCTTTTTTACAAGGAGAACAAGCTCATGTGAGAAGTTTATCGGGACTCACCTGTGCCGTGCTGTGTAAAAGCAGGTGTTGACAATCCCAGCATGAACCACAGAGTGTTTGAAGTGGTGCACATTTGATCTCTCACTGCTTTGACATAAAAATGGCTTCACATCACAGGCTGGACCACAACTAACATCTCCGCCTGGATCTGACACAGCACACCCGCAGCTATTATTCATCCTTCTTTGCAACTCTTGTTTATTGTGTTTTTCATCTGGTTTCTTTTGCAAAAACAACTTTACAACTAGCATACCTGCCAACTACTCCGGTTTTCCCGTAATTAGTACGGTTTTCATCAACCTATTCCGGGTTACGGTTGCAGTGATAAAAAATACGGTTTTTCATTATCCATCCATCCATCTTCTTCCGCTTATCCGAGGTCGGGTCGCGGGGGCAGCAGCCTAAGCAGGGAAGCCCAGACTTCCCTCTCCCCAGCCACTTCGTCCAGCTCCTCCCGGGGGATCCCGAGGCGTTCCCAGGCCAGCCGGGAGACATAGTCTTCCCAACGTGTCCTGGGTCTTCCTCGTGGCCTCCTACCGGTCGGACGTGCCCTAAACAACTCCCTAGGGAGGCGCTCGGGTGGCATCCTGACTAGATGCCCGAACCACCTCATCTGGCTCCTCTCCATGTGGAGGAGCAGCGGCTTTACTTTGAGCTCCCCCCGGATGACAGAGCTTCTCACCCTATCTCTAAGGGAGAGCCCCGCCACCCGGCGGAGGAAACTCATTTCGGCCGCTTGTACCCGTGATCTTGTCCTTTCGGTCATAACCCAAAGCTCATGACCATAGGTGAGGATGGGAACGTAGATCGACCGGTAAATTGAGAGCTTTGCCTTCCGGCTCAGCTCCTTCTTCACCACAACGGATCGATACAGCGTCCGCATTACTGAAGACGCCGCACCGATCCGCCTGTCGATCTCACGATCCACTCTTCCCTCACTCGTGAACAAGACTCCGAGGTTTTTCATTAATTAAAAAAAAAAAAAATTTTTAAGTTTTATTCACAAAATCGCATAACAACAATGACAATCGACACTGCTTCCCGTAACTTCCTATCGAGCCATTCCGAATGCCATGCGCGAGGCTATTTATAGCACCGCTGCCTGGCACGAGGCACCAGTTGCCATTGTTTCCAAACGAGCGAACGATCATGGAATCAGCCGGAGAAAAATCGCAAACGAGTCTTAAACCGAAAAGAAAACTGCAGTCATTCCGTGAAGAATATTCAAAAGCCTATCCGGGAATAATTATCCGTTCCAAAAAGGGTGAAAACTACGCGAATTGCACCTTGCGCAGACAAGATTTTTCGATCGGACACGGAGGAATTAGCGATGTAAAAGACCACGTTGGGACAAAAAAACACAAGTCTAATGCCGTTGCTAGCGATACAAGTGGAAAACTTTCAACGTTTTTCGTCGCCCAAACAGATTCTTTGGATGTGATAAATGCCGAAGTTTTATTTACGGAGGCAATAATTGAGCAAACAAAAAGGTAATGACACCAATGTTATCTATTGGAATTGTTTAGTACTGTTATACTGTTAAAAGTGTTTATACTATTTATGCTTTCAAGTCCAAGTTGAAGAAATCTTGTTAAATGTTGACAGCATAACTACCAAAATACAGAAGTATGTCCTTAATATTTTTGCAGTGCTATTTCTGTTGAAAAGTTAAAATGATTACATTAGAGATGTGATGTGCCACTTTTCAAGTGTCTGATGGCTTAAATTAATTTTCATTAATTTTTCATATTTTGAATTCTTTTGAAAGGTTTACAAAAAAACTACATTTGAATTGTAATTCCATGCTATTGGCAGGACTATTAATTTTAATGAAGTTAGCTTACCATGTTTACAGTATGATAATTGTGATAGAAATGTGAATTTTAGGCACAGAATATTTTTTACAATTGAACAAGGCAGTAGATTATACAAGCTTGG
>NC_084568.2:5410000-5412500 GCF_033978685.3 Nerophis lumbriciformis
ATGGCTAATGCTAATGCTTACAAAAGCGATCCAAAGAAAAGAAAAGTTTTGTCAGCGGTTTGGTTTTGCGGCAACAAGTGTGGAATAAATGACTGCATGTTTGCTTAAAACGTGCACACCAAACTCACTCCAGAATCTGAAACCAAAGCCTCCAGCCGGAGTCAGAAAAATGTGAATTATAAGAAATCAGGGGGGAAGAAAGAGAAGCAAACTATATTAACCTTGTAGATTGTTATAGTGAAAATAGGTTAAGCTTCATCAGTGTGCCGTGTTTTACCCAGTTTCCCCTAGAGCAGGGGTCGGCAACCCGCGGCTCTAGAGCCGCATGTCTTTAGCGCCACCCTAGTGGCTCTCTGGAGCTTTTTCAAAAATGTATGAAAAATGGAAAAAGTTGAGGGGAAAATTTTTTTTGTTTTTGTTTTAATATGGTTTCTGTAGGAGGACAAACATGACACAAACCTCCCTAATTGTTATAAATCACACTCTTTATATTAAACATGCTTCACTGATTCGAGTATTTGGCGAGCGCCGTTTTGTCCTACTAATTTTGGCAGTCCTTGAACTCACCTTAGTTTGTTTACATGTATATCTTTCTGCGACTTTCTAGGACGTGTTTTATGCCACTTCTTTTTCTGTCTCATGTTGTCCACCAGACTTTTAACGTTGTGCATGAATCCACAAAGGTGAGTTTTGTTGATGTTATTGACTTGTGTGGAGTGCTAATCAGACATATTTGGTCACTGCATGACTGCGAGCTAATCGATGCTAACATGCTATTTAGGCTAGCTATATGTACATATTGCATCATTATGCCTCTTTTGTAGCTATATTTGAGGTCATTTAGTTTCCTTTAAGTCCTCTTAATTCAATTTATATCTCATGACACACTATCTGTATGTAATATGGCCTTCATTTGTTTGCGGCTCCAGACAGATTTGTTTTTGTATTTTTGGTCCAATATGGCTCTTTCAACATTTTGGGTTGCCGACCCCTGCCCTAGAGGGAACAATTTTAATATATGTTTTAATGAAACGTTGTTGTATGCCAGCTGCATGTACTAGGATGCCCATATACAGGTAAAAGCCAGTAAATTAGAATATTTAGAAAAACTTGATTTATTTCAGTAATTGCATTCAAAAGGTGTAACTTGTACATTATATTTATTCATTGCACACAGACTGATGCATTCAAATGTTTATTTCATTTAATTTTGATGATTTGAAGTGGCAACAAATGAAAATCCAAAATTCCGTGTGTCACAAAATTAGAATATTACTTAAGGCTAATACAAAAAAGGGATTTTTAGAAATGTTGGCCAACTGAAAAGTATGAAAATGAAAAATATGAGCATGCACAATACTCAATACTTGGTTGGAGCTCCTTTTGCCTCAATTACTGCGTTAATGCGGCGTGGCATGGAGTCGATGAGTTTCTGGCACTGCTCAGGTGTTATGAGAGCCCAGGTTGCTCTGATAGTGGCCTTCAACTCTTCTGCGTTTTTGGGTCTGGCATTCTGCATCTTCCTTTTCACAATACCCCACAGATTTTCTATGGGGCTAAGGTCAGGGGAGTTGGCGGGCCAATTTAGAACAGAAATACCATGGTCCGTAAACCAGGCACGGGTAGATTTTGCGCTGTGTGCAGGCGCCAAGTCCTGTTGGAACTTGAAATCTCCATCTCCATAGAGCAGGTCAGCAGCAGGAAGCATGAAGTGCTCTAAAACTTGCTGGTAGACGGCTGCGTTGACCCTGGATCTCAGGAAACAGAGTGGACCGACACCAGCAGATGACATGGCACCCCAAACCATCACCCAACCATGCAAATTTTGCATTTCCTTTGGAAATCGAGGTCCCAGAGTCTGGAGGAAGACAGGAGAGGCACGGGATCCACGTTGCCTGAAGTCTAGTGTAAAGTTTCCACCATCAGTGATGGTTTGGGGTGCCATGTCATCTGCTGGTGTCGGTCCACTCTGTTTCCTGAGATCCAGGGTCAACGCAGCCGTCTACCAGCAAGTTTTAGAGCACTTCATGCTTCCTGCTGCTGACCTGCTCTATGGAGATGGAGATTTCAAGTTCCAACAGGACTTGGCGCCTGCACACAGCGCAAAATCTACCCGTGCCTGGTTTACGGACCATGGTATTTCTGTTCTAAATTGGCCCGCCAACTCCCCTGACCTTAGCCCCATAGAAAATCTGTGGGGTATTGTGAAAAGGAAGATGCAGAATGCCAGACCCAAAAACGCAGAAGAGTTGAAGGCCACTATCAGAGCAACCTGGGCTCTCATAACACCTGAGCAGTGCCAGAAACTCATCGACTCCATGCCACGCCGCATTAACGCAGTAATTGAGGCAAAAGGAGCTCCAACCAAGTATTGAGTATTGTACATGCTCATATTTTTCATTTTCATACTTTTCAGTTGGCCAACATTTCTAAAAATCCCTTTTTTGTATTAGCCTTAAGTAATATTCTAATTTTGTGACACACGGAATTTTGGATTTTC
>NC_084568.2:5417500-5425000 GCF_033978685.3 Nerophis lumbriciformis
ATGTGTGTGTCAAATATGGTGAGTTTTGAAGCATGTTAAGGGGGTCAAATTACAGCTCAAAGAGGCGGCGGAATAATAATAATAAAACCTTACAATTACAATAGGGTCCTCTGTCCCAAAGGGACATTGCGGTCCCTAAAAATACAAAAATTTGAAGTATTTTATTTGAACTAAGCAAAATTATCTGCCAATAGAACAAAAAAATTTGGCTTGTCAAGACTTTCCAAAACAAGTAAAATTAGCTAACCTCAATGAACCCAAAAATACCTTAAAATAAGTATATTCTCACTAATAACTACTATATGAGTACATATTTTCTATTGTTTCATTGAAAATAAAACAGCAAAGTCCATTTGGGTTTGTTTTCAGAGCAGCCAGCCCCAAACGCATGTGTCAGGAACAGATGCGGAAGCAAATTTGTACAACAAATGTCTGCATAAAAGTGATAATATATCTTATTGTACGTGTTTATTACCCTTTGCATTCATATTTTGTTACATTTTGTTGTGTTTTGCTTGATTGTAAAAGATACACAACTACGTAGGAGCTGGTCTGAGAAGTCAAAGAGGAGCAACGTTCATATGTTGTTAATATTCAATGTTTTATTGTTCATAGTTAATATTGTAAATCCCACTGTGGTGGTCTTTCTCCCGTGGGTCCCCTGATACTAGGGATGTCCCGATCCGATATTTGGACCGGATCGGCCGCCGATATTTGCCAAAAAATGCGTATCGGCAAGGCATGGGAAAATGCCGATCCAGATCCAGTTTAAAAAAAAAACTCCGGTCCGTGTTTTCCAACGCACCGATTTAAATAATACATTCCACTTTTCTGCTGCTCCCTAATTTCCGTTCCGCATTTTCCAGCACACCTTCAACACATCCACAGGTCTGTGGATTCTCACGCAGTTGCTTTTAGCTGCTGGCATTACACGACAGGCTCTTCTCATTCTTTCTGGTGTCTCCCTCTCACAGACAGCAAGCGCACCTTCTTACACACGTCACATACTGTCACGTCATACGTCACATACTGTCACGTCATACGTCACATACGTATACGTCCTCCCCGAGCAGAGAGGTAGCAGCATGGCTAACGTTAGCTGTGATGCTAGCGCAGCCGTGTGACCAACGCTCCCTCTAAGGTGCGCGCCTGCTCAAGCGTCCTCTGCGCATAGCAATTATATGCCACGCACAAAATCAAATAAGAAAATAAGCGCGTAACAATTTTCGACACACGGACACGACAGAGAAAACAGTTTTCGTCATCATTGTTCAAATATTGTGACGTCTGTCGAGACGCTTATCTCCATTCGGTGCCACACGTCCACACCATCAAAATGCCGAGGTAAACATTTCCACATCAACACCGTATGAAAAAAAAAGTGATTTTTTAGTTGTGATTTCCTTCTCTGCATGAAAGTTTAAAAGTAGCATATATTAATGCAGTATGAAGAAGAATGTTTTAATGTAGACATGCAAGCCTTGAAAGAACATTTTGAAAATCAAGACTACATTTCCTGCAAATGGGTGCATTTCTACCCTATATTTTAACTTTAGATTTATTCTCATATCAAACTCTTTTGGCTGTCTTTTTGACACTTACATCCGGCGCCCCCCTCCACACCCTGGATTATAAATAATGTAAATAATTCAATGTGATTATCTTGTGTGATGACTGTATTATGATGATAGTATATATCTGATAGTATATATCTGTATCATGAATCAATTTAAGTGGACCCCGACTTAAACAAGTTGAAAAACTTATTGGGGTGTTACCATTTAGTGGTCAATTGTACGGAATATGTACTTCACTGTGCAACCTACTAATAAAAGTCTCAATCAATCAATCAAAACACATAGAATCATCATACTGCTGTGATTATATGCATCAAGTGGTCATTCAAGGCTAAGGCAAAATATCGAGATATATATCGTGTATCGCAATATGGCCTTAAAACATGTCAATATTAAAAAAAGGCCATATCGCCCAGCCCTAGTTCAATGATGCCATTTCTGTTTGTCATGTATAATTTTGTCTATTTTGTGTTTATCCTTGAATAAACAGGTCAGTTTCTTGTTACCAACCATTGTGTATTATTCAAACTCCCCTAATTCAGCTGGCTAGTTGTTATCAAGAGTACTAAAACCCTTTTCAACATGATTCTGACAACTAAGTAGGCTAAATAACTTTAAACTTTAATACATGCTCGGATAGGCCAGTGTCGGTCAGTATCGGTATCGGATCTCGGAAGTGCAAAAACAATATCGGTATCGGATCGGAAGTGCAAAAACCTGGATCGGGGACATCCCTACCTGATACCGACAGATCTTCACAGTAGCCCGGGGTCTGGTTTTATCAATGTCTTTATTTGTGAGCGCACTCCACGCTACAACTTTTCAGTCTTTGCGTCTGGGAGCCCCTCACGACAGTCTCTGCTCCGTGACTTTCCAGTCTTTTTGGCCTTTTTCTCTCCGGCAATGTCCAGCAACTCCAACTCCACACTGCAAAAAGTCAGTGTTCAAAAACAAGAAAAAAAATATATAAAAATTAGGGGTATTTTATTTGAACTAAGCAAAATGATCTGCCAATAGAACAAGAACATTTGGCTTGTCAAGATTTTCCAAAACAAGTAAAATTAGCTAACCTCAATGAACCCAAAAATACCTTAAAATAAGTATAATCTCACTAATAACAAGTGCACTATTATGAGTACGTATTTTCTATTGTTTCATTGAAAATAAACCAGCAAAGTCCATTTGGCTGTCATCTGTTTTAATTATGAGACACAATTGTGTCAAAGCCATGATTTTTTTTTTTTCATGCTTGAAATAAGAAATTATTACTTTAAAAAAAGTAGTTTTATACTTGTGAGTGTTGATGGTACAGCTTTGCAACACTTGATTTTCTAGTTCAGGGGTTGGGAACCTTTTTGACTGAATACAACTAAATGCATGCATTTTTAAGTAAGATCAACATTTTTAGAGTATAATAAGTCTCTTATTCTTTTTAATCAATCAATCAATCAATCAATGTTTATTTATATAGCCCTAAATCACAAGTGTCTCAAAGGGCTGCACAAGCCACAACGACATCCTCGGTACAGAGCCCACATAAGGGCAAGGAAAAACTCACCCCAGTGGGACGTCGATGTGAATGACTATGAGAAACCTTGGAGAGGACCGCATATGTGGGTAAACACCCCCCCCCCCCCCCCCCCTCTAGGGGAGACCGAATGCAATGGATGTCGAGTGGGTCTAACATAATATTGAGTCCAGTCCATAGTGGATCTAACATAATAGTACAAGACCAGTCCATAGTGGAGCTAACATAATAGTGAGAGTCCAGTCCATAGTGGGTCTAACATAATAGTGTGAGAGTCCAGTCCATAGTGGATCTAACATAATATTGTGAGAGTCCAGTCCATAGTGGATCTAACATAATATTGTGAGAGTCCAGTCCATAGTGGAGCTAACATAATAGTGTGAGAGTCCAGTTCATAGTGGATCTAACATAATAGTGAGAGTCCAGTCCATAGTGGATCTAACATAATAGTGAGAGTCCAGTCCATAGTGGAGCTAACATAATAGTGTGAGAGTCCAGTCCATAGTGGATCTAACATAATAGTGAGAGTCCAGTCCATAGTGGAGCTAACATAATAGTGTGATAGTCCAGTCCATAGTGGATCTAACATAATAGTGAGAGAGTCCAGTCCATAGTGGATCTAACATAATAGTGTGATAGTCCAGTCCATAGTGGATCTAACATAATAGTGTGAGAGTCCAGTCCATAGTGGAGCTAACATAATAGTGAGAGTCCAGTCCATAGTGGATATAACATAATAGTGAGAGTCCAGTCCATAGTGGAGCTAACATAATAGTGTGAGAGTCCAGTCCATAGTGGAGCTAACATAATAGTGTGAGAGTCCAGTTCATAGTGGATCCAACATAATAGTGAGAGTCCAGTCTATAGTGGAGCTAACATAATAGTGTGATAGTCCAGTCCATAGTGGATCTAACATAATAGTGAGAGTCCAGTCCATAGTGGAGCTAACATAATAGTGTGATAGTCCAGTCCATAGTGGATCTAACATAATAGTGTGAGAGTCCAGTCCATAGTGGAGCTAACATAATAGTGAGAGTCCAGTCCATAGTGGATATAACATAATAGTGAGAGTCCAGTCCATAGTGGAGCTAACATAATAGTGTGAGAGTCCAGTCCATAGTGGAGCTAACATAATAGTGTGAGAGTCCAGTTCATAGTGGATCCAACATAATAGTGAGAGTCCAGTCTATAGTGGAGCTAACATAATAGTGAGAGTCCAGTCCATAGTGGATCTAACATAATAGTGTGAGAGTCCAGTCCATAGTGGAGCTAACATAATAGTGTGAGAGTCCAGTCCATAGTGGATCTAACATAATAGTGTGAGAGTCCAGTCCATAGTGGATCTAACATAATAGTGTGAGAGTCCAGTCCATAGTGGAGCTAACATAATAGTGTGAGAGTCCAGTTCATAGTGGATCTAACATAATAGTGTGAGAGTCCAGTCCATAGTGGAGCTAACAAAATAGTGTGAGAGTCCAGTTCATAGTGGATCTAACATAATAGTGTGAGAGTCCAGTCCATAGTGGATCTAACATAGTAGTGTGAGAGTCCAGTCCATAGTGGATCTAACATAATAGTGTGAGAGTCCAGTCCATAGTGGATCTAACATAATAGTGTGAGAGTCCAGTCCATAGTGGATCTAACATAATAGTGAGAGTCCAGTCCATAGTGGATCTAACATAATAGTGAGAGTCTAGTCCATAGTGGATCTAACATAATAGTGTGAGAGTCCAGTCCATAGTGGATCTAACATAATAGTGTGAGAGTCCAGTCCATAGTGGAGCTAACACAATAGTGTGAGAGTCCAGTCCATAGTGGATCTAACATAATAGTGTGAGAGTCCAGTCCATAGTGGATCTAACATAATAGTGTGAGAGTCCAGTCCATAGTGGAGCTAACATAATAGTGTGAGAGTCCAGTTCATAGTGGATCTAACATAATAGTGAGAGTCCAGTCCATAGTGGATCTAACATAATAGTGAGAGTCCAGTCCATAGTGGAGCTAACATAATAGTGTGAGAGTCCAGTCCATAGTGGATCTAACATAATAGTGAGAGTCCAGTCCATAGTGGAGCTAACATAATAGTGTGATAGTCCAGTCCATAGTGGATCTAACATAATAGTGAGAGAGTCCAGTCCATAGTGGAGCTAACATAATAGTGAGAGTCCAGTCCATAGTGGATATAACATAATAGTGAGAGTCCAGTCCATAGTGGAGCTAACATAATAGTGTGAGAGTCCAGTCCATAGTGGAGCTAACATAATAGTGTGAGAGTCCAGTTCATAGTGGATCCAACATAATAGTGAGAGTCCAGTCTATAGTGGAGCTAACATAATAGTGAGAGTCCAGTCCATAGTGGATCTAACATAATAGTGTGAGAGTCCAGTCCATAGTGGAGCTAACATAATAGTGTGAGAGTCCAGTCCATAGTGGATCTAACATAATAGTGTGAGAGTCCAGTCCATAGTGGATCTAACATAATAGTGTGAGAGTCCAGTCCATAGTGGAGCTAACATAATAGTGTGAGAGTCCAGTTCATAGTGGATCTAACATAATAGTGTGAGAGTCCAGTCCATAGTGGAGCTAACAAAATAGTGTGAGAGTCCAGTTCATAGTGGATCTAACATAATAGTGTGAGAGTCCAGTCCATAGTGGATCTAACATAATAGTGTGAGAGTCCAGTCCATAGTGGATCTAACATAATAGTGTGAGAGTCCAGTCCATAGTGGATCTAACATAATAGTGTGAGAGTCCAGTCCATAGTGGATCTAACATAATAGTGAGAGTCCAGTCCATAGTGGATCTAACATAATAGTGAGAGTCTAGTCCATAGTGGATCTAACATAATAGTGTGAGAGTCCAGTCCATAGTGGATCTAACATAATAGTGTGAGAGTCCAGTCCATAGTGGAGCTAACACAATAGTGTGAGAGTCCAGTCCATAGTGGATCTAACATAATAGTGTGAGAGTCCAGTCCATAGTGGATCTAACATAATAGTGTGAGAGTCCAGTCCATAGTGGAGCTAACACAATAGTGTGAGAGTCCAGTCCATAGTGGATCTAACATAATAGTGTGAGAGTCCAGTCCATAGTGGATCTAACATAATAGTGAGAGTCCAGTCCATAGTGGATCTAACAAAGTAGTGTGAGAGTCCAGTCCATAGTCAGTCCATAGTGGATCTAACATAATAGTGTGAGAGTCCAGTCCATAGTGGATCTAACATAATAGTGAGAGTCCAGTCCATAGTGGATCTAACATAATAGTGTGAGAGTCCAGTCCATAGTGGATCTAACATAATAGTGAGAGTCCAGTCCATAGTGGATCTAACATAATAGTGAGAGTCTAGTCCATAGTGGATCTAACATAATAGTGAGAGTCCAGTCCATAGTGGAGCTAACATAATAGTGTGAGAGTCCAGTTCATAGTGGATCTAACATAATAGTGAGAGTCCAGTCCATAGTGGAGCTAACATAATAGTGAGAGTCCAGTCCATAGTGGATCTAACATAATAGTGAGAGTCCAGTCCATAGTGGAGCTAACATAATAGTGTGAGAGTCCAGTTCATAGTGGATCTAACATAATAGTGAGAGTCCAGTCCATAGTGGATCTAACATAATAGTGAGAGTCCAGTCCATAGTGGATCTAACATAATAGTGTGAGAGTCCAGTCCATAGTGGATCTAACATAATAGTGTGAGAGTCCAGTCCATAGTGGATCTAACATAATAGTGAGAGTCCAGTCCATAGTGGATCTAACATAATAGTGAGAGTCCAGTCCATAGTGGATCTAACATAATAGTGAGAGTCCAGTCCATAGTGGATCTAACATAATAGTGAGAGTCCAGTCCATAGTGGAGCTAACATAATAGTGAGAGTCCAGTCCATAGTGGATCCACCATAACAGTAATAATATTGTTTATATTTACATCTAACACAATTTCCCAACTCATATGGAAACGGGGTTTGTATTTTACTGAGATCATTTAGAACCAAAACCCTTAAAACAAGTAAAACACTCTTAACATAAAATCTGCTTTGTGAGAAAATGTATCTTATCAGACAGAAAATAAGCAAATATCACCCTTATTTGAGATATTTCATCTTACTTAGATTTCACTTTTTGCAGTGTAGCGGGTCAACAACTTGTGAGAGAGTCACATTTTTTTTTGCAGGAGGTTCTTAAAATGTCCGCCCATCCTGCAGACAAAAAGGACCTTCTGCTGACTACACGGCAGTGCAGTAGCCGTCTAGCAGATGCCCACATAATGACATGTTTCCCATCACCTCCTCCTCCTCCTCCATCCCCGCATAGATCCGCCCTCGCGGCCAGGCTGCACTTTAGCTCCATGACACTCTGCCGCACTTCCACCATGTGAAGCTCCATGGAAAAACCCC
>NC_084568.2:5432500-5485000 GCF_033978685.3 Nerophis lumbriciformis
CAAAATGGTGACATTTGTCATATAAAATTCTGACTTTCATCACAATGTTGCCAATTTTTTTGTGACTCTCTTGAGTAAAATTATGACTTTTTTTCATAATTTTGCCAAGTACAATTCCGATTATTATAATATTGCAAACATTTTACAGTTTTCCTATAAAATTGTGACTTTTGTCGAGTAAAATTACGACGCTTTTCATAAAATTGCCAAAATGTTAAGCTTTTCTTGTAAAATTGCGACTGTTATTGAGTACAGTTCTAACTTTTATCATAATATTGCACAAATGTTCAGTTTTTCTTGTAACATTTTGACTTAATAAGCGGTAGAAAATGGATGGATGGATGGATTATAACACTGCCAAAATTCGAAGTTTTTCTTGTGAAATTGTGACCTTTTTCTTGTGAAATTGTGACCTTTTTCTTGTGAAATTCCAACTCAACAAGCTTTTTATATTTGCATAGTATGTATATATTATTAATGTTGTAAATACAAATCTTTATGTATACCGTATTTTCCGCACCATAAGGCGCCCTGGGTTATAAGCCGCGCCTTCAATGAACGGCATATTTCAAAACTTTGTCCACCTATAAGCCGCCCCGTGTTGTAAGCCGCATCTAACTGCGCTAAAGGAATGTCAAAAAAACAGTCAGATAGGTCAGTCAAACTTTAATAATATATTAAAAACCAGCGTGATATGGGCGCGCATGGAGTCGTATATCAACATGGACGGAGCTGCGTGAAAAAAGCCACCCGGCCTCTTCGCGTAAACTTAAACTTACCTTAACCACTCGCTCATCTTTTCTTCATCCATCCCTTCGAGTTAGCTTTTATGATGACGCCGGCTGGAAAGGTCTCTTTTGGCAAGGTCTTCCTTTTGAATATCACCATGGGTGGAAGTTTCTGGCCATTAGCATGGCAAGCTAGAACCACAGTGAAGGATGACTTCTCATTCCCTGTGGTGCGAATATTCACCGTACGTGCTCCCGTTGTATCCACAGTGCGGTTCACAGGAATATCAGTTGCTGTGAAATAGTAATCCGTGTGCGGATGGAGAGATTGCGTCTTTTCATGAACCGGATCCCTGTCGCTTAGTAGGAGCCATTTTGTGGTCTTTACAGATGTAAACACACAAAGGAAAAGAAACGTACGGTAATATCCGCGCGCTTTTTCTTCTTCTATGCGGGCGGGTGGTTGCTTACAGTAGAAGAAGAAGCGCTTCCTGTTCTATGGGGGCGGGTGCTTACCTTGGCGGTTGCTTGCGTAGAAGAAGAAGCGCTTCCTGTTCTACCGGGAAAAAAGATGGCGGCTGTTTACCGAAGTTGCGAGACCGAAACTTTATGAAAATGAATCTTAATATTTATCCATATATAAAGCGCACCGGGTTATAAGGCGCACTGTCAGCTTTTGAGAAAATTTGTGGTTTTTAGGTGCACCTTATAGTGCGGAAAATACGGTATGTATATATATATATATATATATATATATATATATATATATATATATATATATATATATATATATATATATATATATATATATATATATATATATAAAGGGTGGTCCTAAAGAGGTAGGCATTTTTTTGGAGGTCTCAAGAAGGTAAGAAATACAAGAGTGTGTGTGTGTGTGTGTGTGTGTGTGTGTGTGTGTGTGTGTGTGTGTGTGTGTGTGTGTCGTACAGCTAAGCCACATCAGGAGACCCGAGGGACACACATGCACATGTCATACCCGTCACGGCAGCCGTAAGGTGGATTACGGGGAATTGGAAGACGACAAAAACAAATAAAAAGCTTTTTACACCAGTTTATAGAGAACGCTTCGAAATACTTCAAATTGAAACCTTGGAAAATTATTATTGTAGTAATAAAATTCTACTGACAGCACTCAAAATATGCAATATGAATAAATGCATGATGTTTATAAGTCAACTGGGGTAGGCTCCAGCTCACTTGTGACCCTGATGAGGACACGCGTGATAGAAAATGGATAGGTTGACTAATGCAATATGAAATAAAATAGTAATGTTTGTCATTTGTTTCATAATTGTCCTAATATAGCTGTTTTTTTTTATACAAAACCAAAAACCAGTTAAGTTGTCACGTTGTGTAAATGGTAAATAAAAACAGAATACAATGATTTGCAAATCCTTTTCAACTTATATTCAATTGAATAGACTGCAAAGACAAGATATTTAACGTTCCAAATAGTAAACTTTATTTTTTGCAAATAATCATTAACTTAGAATTGAATGGCACATTACAAAAAAATTGTCACAGGGGCATTTTTACCACTGTGTTACATGGCCTTTCCTTTTAACAACACTCTGTAAACATTTGGGAACTGAGGAGACCAATTTTTTTGAAGCTTTTCAGGTGGAATTATTTCCCATTCTTGCTTGATGTACAGCTTAAGTTGTTCAACAGTCCGGGGTCTTGGCATTGTCTTGCTGAAATAAGCAGGGGCGTCCATGATAACGTTGCTTGGATGGCAACATATGTTGCTCCAAAACCAAAACCTTTCAGCATTAATGGTGCCTTCACAGATGTGTAAGTGTCATGTCTGTGTGATCATGTTTTGTTTTAGTCGTGTTCGGTTTTGTTTTTGGACTTTTTGTGCACTTTTGTTTGTTTTGTCACCATAGCAACCATTAGTTTTCACCTGTCGCGTCACGCACCTGTTTCACGTTTTGAGTCGCGCACCTGTTTTCGTTAATCATGTCTGTAGTATTTAAGTTCATTGTTTTCAGTTTGTCTTCCTGGCGACATCCCGGATTCATACCCCTGTCACACTCTTACCTCTGCGCACTTCATAGTCCATGCCAGGTAAGTTTTTTGTTTATTAATGCCACAGTTAGTGTTTTTGTTTAATTGTTCACAGTTTCTGCCTATGTGCAAGTTTTGTTTTCAATAGCCTAGTTTTGTACCTCCGCCATTGTGCGCGCTTTTCGTTTGTTCCTTTTTGATATATAGTGTTAAAATAAATCATGTATTCACCTTCACGCCATGTCTGGTCCAAATCACTTGCACCTCGGGAGAACAAACCACGCCATAGTCCCTGTCCTGACAGTAAGTTACCCATGTCTTGGGCACTAATACACCCCCATACCATCACAGATGCTGGCTTTTCAATTTTGCGCCTAGAACAATCCGGATGGTTCTTTTCCTCTTTGTTCAGGAGGACACGACGTCCACAGTTTCCAAAAACAATTTGAAATGTGGACTCGTCAGACCACAGAACACTTTTCCACTTTGCATCAGTCCATCTTAGATGAGCTCGGGCCCAGCGAAGCCCGGCTGCGTTTGTGGGTGTTGTTGATAAATGGTTTTTGCTTTGCATAGTAGAGTTTTAACTTGCACTTACAGATGTAGCGACAAACTGTAGTTACTGTCAGTGGTTTTCTGAAGTGTGCCTGAGCCCATGTGGTGATATCCTTTTCACACTGATGTCACGTTTTGATGCAGTACCGCCTGAGGGATCCAAAGTCACGGGCATTCAATGTTACGTGCAGTGATTTGTCCAGATTCTCTGAACCTTTTGATGATACTACAGACCTTAGATGGTGAAAACCCTAAATTCCTTGCAATAGCTCGTTGAGAAATGTTCTTAAACTCACCCCATCCTTGTTTGTGAATGACTGAGCATTTCATGGAAGCTGCTTTTATACCCAATCATGGCACCCACCTGTGCCCAATTAGCCTGTTCACCTGTGGGATGTTCCAAATAAGGGTTTGATGAGCATTCCTCAACTTTCTCAGTCTTTTTTGCCACTTGTGCCAGCTTTTTTGAAACACGTTGCAGGCATCAAGTTCCAAATGAGCTAATATTTGCAAAAAATAACAAAGCTTTCCAGTTTGAACGTTAAGTATCTTGTCTTTGCAGTCTATTTATTTGAATATAGGTTGAAAAGGATTTGCAAATTATTGTATTCTGTTTTTATTTACCATTTACACAACGTGACAACTGCACTGGTTTTGGGTTTTGTAGATTAACTTTTTCTAAAACATCTAATCAAACTAATTAGTCTTCAGTATACATTGGAACTCCTCTTCTCTCCATCTGTCCTATCAAAATAATTATCTGCATATGAAGAGAAAAAAAAGGCTCTTTCATCTCTGAGTCTGGTGAAGCTCATTTGCATGTTACAATCCTGCCATCTGTCAAACCAAATATGGAATTATTTGCTCCACGGCCGGGAAATGAAAGGGGAAGACTGAGATAGTCTGTCTCCAGACAGGAAAAAGAAGGGAAGTTAATTTAAAATGATTAGAAATTTTACTTATTACCTCATTTGTGTGTTGAATTTCTCCCAGACTGTTTATTGTCAGAGGAAAGTTGTAGTTGTTGGGAAGTTTTCGATATTTTTATCCCTTCTAAAGGACTGACTTCTATACTGACAGGCTATAACATGCACGTTTTGAAATAAAGACAAACGCGCAATGTTTTTATTTTTTATTTTTTTTATTTTTATCAGTCCAACAAAGTAATACACAATAATAATTAAATTCCATTTTTTTTTGTATAAGTCAGTCCAACAAAATAATACACAATAATAATACAATTCCATTTTTTAATCAGTCCAACAAAATAATACACAATAATACAATAAAAGTACAATTCCAATTTTTACTTTTTTTTATCAGTCCAACAAAATAATACACAATATTAATTAAATTCCTTTTTTTTTGTATAAATCAGTCCATCAAAATAATACACAATAATAATACAATTCCATTTTTTTAATCAGTCCAACAAAATAATACACAATAAAACAATAAAAGTACATTTCCAATTTTTACTTGTTTTTTTTTTATCAGTCCAACTAAATAATACACAATAATACCATTATAATACAATTCCAATTTTTTTAAACAGTCCAAAAAAATAATCCAAAATAATACAATAATATTAAAAATGTTTTTGTAAGTCAGTCCAACAAAATAATACAATAATAATAAAATTCAATTTTTTTAATCAGTCCAACAAAATACTATTCCATTTTTTTGTAAAACTGTCTTACAAAATAATACACAATAATAATACAATTCTATTTTTTTGTAAATCAGTTCAACAAAATAATACACAATAATACAATTCCATTTTTTAATCAGTCCAACAAAATAATACACAATAATACAATAAAAGTACAATTCCAATTTTTACTTGTTTTTTTATATCAGTCCAACTAAATAATACAAAATAATATCATTATAATACAATTCCAATTTTTACTTGTTTTTTTTTATCAGTCCAACAAAATAATACACAATAATAATTCAATTCCATTTTTTTTTTGTATAAATCAGTCCATCAAAATAATACACAATAATAATACAATTCCATTGTTTTAATCAGTCCAACAAAATAATACACAATAAAACAATAAAAGTACAATTCCAATTTTTACTTGTTTTTTTCATCAGTCCAACTAAATAATACACAATAATACCATTATAATACAATTCCAATTTTTTTAAACAGTCCAACAAAATAATACACAATAATAATAAAAATGTTTTTTTTAAGTCAGTCCAACAAAATAATACTATAATAATACAATTCCATTTTTTTAATCAGTCCAACAAAATAATACTATTCCATTTTTTTGTAAAACTGTCTAACAAAATAATACACAATAATAATACAATTCCATTTTTTTGTAAATCAGTTCAACAAAATAATACACAATAATACAATTCCATTTTTAATCAGTCCAACAAAATAATACACAATAAAACAATAAAAGTACAATTCCAATTTTTACTTGTTTTTTTTTATCAGTCCAACTAAATAATACACAATAATATCATTATAATACAATTCCAATTTTTACTTGTTTTTTTTTTATCAGTCCAACTAAATAATACACAATAATACCATTATAATACAATTCCAATTTTTTTAAACAGTCCAACAAAATAATACACAATAATACAATAATAATAAAAATGTTTTTTAAGTCAGTCCAACAAAATAATACAATAATAATACAATTCCATTGTTTTAATCAGTCCAACAAAATAATACACAATAAAACAATAAAAGTACAATTCCAATTTTTACTTGTTTTTTTCATCAGTCCAACTAAATAATACACAATAATACCATTATAATACAATTCCAATTTTTTTAAACAGTCCAACAAAATAATACACAATAATAATAAAAATGTTTTTTTTAAGTCAGTCCAACAAAATAATACTATAATAATACAATTCCATTTTTTTAATCAGTCCAACAAAATAATACTATTCCATTTTTTTTATAAAACTGTCTAACAAAATAATACACAATAATAATACAATTCCATTTTTTTGTAAATCAGTTCAACAAAATAATACACAATAATACAATTCCATTTTTTAATCAGTCCAACAAAATAATACACAATAATACAATAAAAGTACAATTCCAATTTTTACTTGTTTTTTTTATCAGTCCAACTAAATAATACACAATAATATCATTATAATACAATTCCAATGTTTACTTGTTTTTTTTTTATCAGTCCAACTAAATAATACACAATAATACCATTATAATACAATTCCATTTTTTTTAAACAGTCCAACAAAATAATACACAATAATACAATAATAATAAAAATGTTTTTTTAAGTCAGTCCAACAAAATAATACAATAATAATACAATTCCATTTTTTTAATCAGTCCAACAAAATACTATTCCATTTTTTTGTAAAACTGTCTAACAAAATAATACACAATAATAATGCAATTCCATTTTTTTGTAAATTAGTTCAACAAAATAATACACAATAATAATACAATTCCATTTTTTAATCAGTCTAACAAAATGATACACAATAATATACAATAATAGTACAATTCCAATTTGTACTTGTTTTTTTTATCAGTCCAACTAAATAATACACAATAATATCATTATAATACAATTCCAATTTTTACTTGTTTTTTTTTATCAGTCCAACTAAATAATACACAATAATACCATTATAATACAATTCCAATTTTTTTAAACAGTCCAACAAAATAATACACAATAATACAATAATAATAAAAATGTTTTTTAAGTCAGTCCAGCAAAATAATACAATAATAATACAATTCCATTTTTTTAATCAGTCCAACAAAATACTATTCCATTTTTTTGTAAAACTGTCTTACAAAATAATACACAATAATAATACAATTCCATTTTTTTGTAAATCAGTTCAACAAGATAATACACAATAATAATACAATTCCATTTTTTTAATCAGTCTATCAAAATGATACACAATAATATACAATAATAGTACAATTCCAATTTGTACTTGTTTTTTTTTATCAGTCCAACTAAATAATACACAATAATACCATTATAATACAATTAAATTTTTTTTAAACAGTCCACAAAATAATACACAATAATACAATAATAATACTAAATGATTTTTTTTATCAGTCCAACAAAATAATACAGTAATAATACAATTCCATTTTTTAATCAGTCCAACAAAATAATACACAATAATAAATAAATTCCATTTTTTTTGTATAAATCAATCCAACAAAAATAATACACAATAATAATTTAATTCCATTTTTTTTGTATAAATCAGTCCATCAAAATAATACACAATAATAATACAATTCCATTTTTTTAATCAGTCCAACAAAATAATACACAATAAAACAATAAAAGTACAATTCCAATTTTTACTTGTTTTTTTTTTATCAGTCCAACTAAATAATACACAATAATATCATTATAATACAATTCCAATTTTTACTTGTTTTTTTATCAGTCCAACTAAATAATACACAATAATACCATTATAATACAATTCCAATTTTTACTTGTTTTTTTATCAGTCCAACTAAATAATACACAATAATACCATTATAATACAATTCCAATTTTTTTAAACAGTCCAACAAAATAATACACATTACAATTATAATAAAAATGTTTTTTAAGTCAGTCCAACAAAATAATACAATAATAATACAATTCCATTGTTTTAATCAGTCCAACAAAATAATACTATTCCATTTTTTTGTAAAACTGTCTAACAAAATAATACACAATAATAATACAATTCCATTTTTTTGTAAATCAGTTCAACAAAATAATACACAATAATAATACAATTCCATTTTTTTAATCAGTCCAACAAAATGATACACAATAATATACAATAATAGTACAATTCCAATTTGTACTTGATTTTTTTATCAGTCCAACTAAATAATACACAATAATACCATTATAATACAATTCAATTTTTTTTAAACAGTCCACAAAATAATACACAATAATAATAATAAATGTTTTGTTTTTTTATCAGTCCAGCAATATTGCAATATTATAATAATAATCGCTCCAGCGCTCCCCGCGACCCCGAAGGGAATAAGCGGTAGAAAATGGATGGATGGGATGGATAAAAATAATCGGAATTTTCCTCTGCAAAATTATGACAAAAGTCTTAATTTTACTCCAAAAATGTCACTATTTTACAAGAACAACGAAAAAAATTGGCAATATTGTGATAAAACACAGAATTTTATCTGACACACACACACACACACACACACACACACACACACACACACACACACACACACACACACACACACAAATAATACAGTAATAATACAATTCCATTTTTTTTAATCAGTCCACAAAATAATACACAATAATACAATATCAATAATAAATGTTTTTGTTTTTTTTATCAGTCCAGCAAAATAATACAGTAATAATACAATTCCATTTTTTTAATCATTTCAACAAAATAATACACAATAATAATACTATTCCATTTTTTTGTAAATCAGTCCAACAAAATAATACACAATAATAATAGGATATCACCACATGGGCTCAGGAACACTTCAGAAAACCACTGTCAGTAACTACAGTTGGTCGCTACATCTGTAAGGGCAAGTTAAAACTCTACTACGCAAAGCAAAAGCCATTTATCAACAACACCCAGAAACGCCGCCGGCTTCGCTGGGCCCGAGCTCATATAAGATGGACTGATGCAAAGTGTAAAACTGTTCTGTGGTCTGACGAGTCCACATTTCAAATTGTTTTTGGAAACTGTAGACGTTGTGTCCTCTGGACCAAAGAAGAGAAGAACCATCCGGATTGTTATAGGCGCAAAGTTGAATAGCCAGCATGTGTGATGGTATGGGGGTGTATTAGTGCCCAAGACATGGGTAACGTACACATCTGTGAAGGCACCATTAATGCTGAAAGGTACATACAGGTTTTGGAGCAACATATGTTGCCATCTACGCAACGTTATCATGGACGCCCCTGCTTATTTCAGCAAGACAATGCCAAGCCACGTGTTACAACAGTGTGGCTTCATAGTAAAAGAGTGCGGGTACTAGACTGGCCTGCCTGTAGTCCAGACCTGTGTATTGAAAATGTGTGGCGCATTATGAAGCCTAAATTACCACAACAGAGACTGTTGAACAACTTAAGCTGTACATCAAGCAAGAATGGGAAATAATTCCACCTGAAAAGCTTCAAAAATGTGTCTCCTCAGTTCCCAAACGTTTACTGAGTGTTGTTAAAAGGAAAGGCCATGTAACACAGTGGTAAAAATGCCCCTGTGAAAACTTTTTTGCAATGTGTTGCTGCCATTAAATTCTAAATTAATGATTATTTTGCATAAAAATAACAAAGTTTACAAGTTTGAACATTAAATATCTTGTCTTTGCAGTCTATTCAATTGAATATAGATTGAAAAGGATTTGTAAATCTTTGTATTCTGTTTTCATTTACCATTTACACAACGTGCCAACTTCACTGCTTTTGGGTTTTCTACTATGTATCTATGTTTTGAAGTTATATACAGGTAAAAGCCAGTAAATTAGAATATTTTGAAAAACTTGATTTATTTCAGTAATTGCATTCAAAAGGTGTAACTTGTACATTATATTTATTCATTGCACACAGACTGATGCATTCAAATGTTTATTTCATTTAATTTTGATGATTTGAAGTGGCAACAAATGAAAATCCAAAATTCCGTGTGCCACAAAATTAGAATATTACTTAAGGCTAATACAAAAAAGGGATTTTTAGAAATGTTGGCCAACTGAAAAGTATGAAAATGAAAAATATGAGCATGTACAATACTCAATACTTGGTTGGAGCTCCTTTTGCCTCAATTACTGCGTTAATGCGGCGTGGCATGGAGTCGATGAGTTTCTGGCACTGCTCAGGTGTTATGAGAGCCCAGGTTGCTCTGATAGTGGTCTTCAACTCTTCTGCGTTTTTGGGTCTGGCATTCTGCATCTTCCTTTTCACAATACCCCACAGATTTTCTATGGGGCTAAGGTCAGGGGAGTTGGCGGGCCAATTTAGAACAGAAATACCATGGTCCGTAAACCAGGCACGGGTAGATTTTGCGCTGTGTGCAGGCGCCAAGTCCTGTTGGAACTTGAAATCTCCATCTCCATAGAGCAGGTCAGCAGCAGGAAGCATGAAGTGCTCTAAAACTTGCTGGTAGACGGCTGCGTTGACCCTGGATCTCAGGAAACAGAGTGGACCGACACCAGCAGATGACATGGCACCCCAAACCATCACTGATGGTGGAAACTTTACACTAGACTTCAGGCAACGTGGATCCTGTGCCTCTCCTGTCTTCCTCCAGACTCTGGGATCTCGATTTCCAAAGGAAATGCAACATTTGCATGGTTGGGTGATGGTTTGGGGTGCCATGTCATCTGCTGGTGTCGGTCCACTCTGTTTCCTGAGATCCAGGGTCAACGCAGCCGTCTACCAGCAAGTTTTAGAGCACTTCATGCTTCCTGCTGCTGACCTGCTCTATGGAGATGGAGATTTCAAGTTCCAACAGGACTTGGCGCCTGCACACAGCGCAAAATCTACCCATGCCTGGTTTACGGACCATGGTAAGTAATATTCTAATTTTGTGACACACGGAATTTTGGATTTTCATTTGTTGCCACTTCAAATCATCAAAATTAAATGAAATAAACATTTGAATGCATCAGTCTGTGTGCAATGAATAAATATAATGTACAAGTTACACCTTTTGAATGCAATTACTGAAATAAATCAAGTTTTTCAAAATATTCTAATTTACTGGCTTTTACCTGTACATGTAGAAATGGGCTAATTCTTTCCAAGATGAGTGATAAGGTACTCGTGATGGAAATGTGTTCTAATTAAGAATTTAAAATTAAACTACAAAAGGTCAGTCAGTTTAATTGAATGTGTGTTATAAATACGTCAAGCTCTTAACCAACATGTTATGCAAATTAAGATAATGTGAAAGGCTTAAAAAACATATCCTGGTGTATGTATACTAATTAGCATTTTTGTTGTTATTATCTCATAATTATTTTTTTTATCGGTGGCGTGCCTATTTGTGCCAGCGCCGATGACAAAGACGCGCGTTAGCGTGGTGTTTAGACAGGCTGAGGGTGTTGCTGTTTCAGGTGCAGAGGCACAGACAGTCTGAGGTCAGACGGAGACGCTGTCCTGTCTCCTGGACGCAGCGTTTCCTGTCTCCTATCCCACAGGAGCTTACCAGCGTTAATACATCTCCTCCTAATCTGATTGAAATTAGGCCGCGGGACTTCTTATCACGCCATGCCGGGGGGAGACAAGCTGGAGTTGTCGTTAAAAGATGTGGAGAATAGCGTATACTTCTGTTTTTTTGTTGTTGTTTTTTATAGCGAGGTATTCATCTACAGCAGGGGCAAAAAAACCACATGTTGAACGTTAAACCCAGCAGGCACGAGACATTGATACAACGTTGATTATACGTACATGTCCTTTAAAACGGACAACTAAACCATGTTGCAAAATAGTTGTATTTGTATATTGAGATAACGTGGATATAAAATTCAGATTTTTATCACAATATTGCCAATTTTTTTGTTGTTATTGTGAAATCTTTTGAGTAAAATTATGACTTTTGTCAAAATTTTGCCAAGTAAAATTCCGATTATTATTATGATATTGCCAAAATTTGAACGTTTTCTTATAAAATTGTGACTTTTGTCGAGTAAAATTACGACATTCCATAAAATTGCCAAAATGTTAAGCTTTTCTTATAAAATTGTGACTTTTGTCGAGTAAAATTACGACATTCCATAACATTGCCAAAATGTTAAGCTTTTCTTATAAAATTGTGACTTTTGTCGAGTAAAATTACGACATTCCATAAAATTGCCAAAATGTTAAGCTTTTCTTATAAAATTGTGACTTTTGTCGAGTAAAATTACGACATTCCATAAAATTGCCAAAATGTTAAGCCTTTCTTATAAAATGGTGACTTTTGTCGAGTAAAATTACGACATTCCATAAAATTGCCAAAATGTTAAGCTTTTCTTATAAAATTGTGACTTTTGTCAAAAAAAATTACGACATTCCATAAAATTGCCAAAATGTTAAGCTTTTCTTATAAAATTGTGACTATTGTCGAGTAAAATTACGACTCTTTCCATAAAATTGCCAAAATGTTAAGCTTTTCTTATAAAATTGTGACTTTTGTCGAGTAAAATTACGACATTCCATACAATTGCCAAAATGTTAAGCTTTTCTTATAAAATTGTGACTTTTGTCGAGTAAAATTACGACATTCCATAAAATTGCCAAACTGTTAAGCTTTTCTTATAAAATTGTGACTTTTGTCGAGTAAAATTACGACATTCCATAAAATTGCCAAAATGTTAAGGTTTTCTTATAAAATTGTGACTTTTGTCGAGTAAAATTACGACATTCCATAAAATTTCCAAAATGTTAAGCTTTTCTTATAAAATTGTGACTTTTGTCGAGTAAAATTACGACATTCCATAAAATTGCCAAAATGTTAAGCTTTTCTTATAAAATTGTGACTTTTGTCGAGTAAAATTACGACTCTTTCCATAAAATTGCCAAAATGTTAAGCTTTTCTTATAAAATTGTGACTTTTGTCGAGTAAAATTACGACATTCCATAAAATTGCCAAAATGTTAAGCTTTCTTATAAAATTGTGACTTTTGTCGAGTAAAATTACGACATTCCATGAAATTGACAAAATGTTAAGCTTTTCTTATAAAATTGTGACTTTTGTCGAGTAAAATTACGACTCTTTCCATAAAATTGCCAAAATGTTAAGCTTTTCTTATAAAATTGTGACTTTTGTCGAGTAAAATTACGACATTCCATGAAATTGCCAAAATGTTAAGCTTTTCTTATAAAATTGTGACTTTTGTCGAGTAAAATTACGACATTCCATAAAGTTGCCAAAATGTTAAGCTTTTCTTATAAAATTGTGACTTTTGTTGAGTAAAATAACGACATTCCATAAAGTTGCCAAAATGTTAAGCTTTTCTTATAAAATTGTGACTTTTGTCGAGTAAAATTACGACATTCCATAAAATTGCCACAATGTTAAGCTTTTCTTATAAAATTGTGACTTTTGTCGAGTAAAATTACGACATTCCATAAAATTGCCAAAATGTTAAGCTTTTCTTATAAAATTGTGACTTTTGTCGAGTAAAATTACGACTCTTTCCATAAAATTGCCAAAATGTTAAGCTTTTCTTATAAAATTGTGACTTTTGTCGAGTAAAATTACGACATTCCATAACATTGCCAAAATGTTAAGCTTTTCTTTTAAATTGTGACTTTTGTCGAGTAAAATTACGACATTCCATAAAATTGCCAAAATGTTAAGCTTTTCTTATAAAATTGTGACTTTTGTCGAGTAAAATTACGACATTCCATAAAATTGCCAAACTGTTAAACTTTTCTTATAAAATTGTGACTTTTGTCGAGTAAAATTACGACATTCCATAAAGTTGCCAAAATGTTAAGCTTTTCTTATAAAATTGTGACTTTTGTCGAGTAAAATTATGACATTCCATAAAATTGCCAAAATGTTAAGCTTTTTTTATAAAATTGTGACTTTTGTCGAGTAAAATTACGACTCTTTCCATAAAATTGCCAAAATGTTAAGCTTTTCTTATAAAATTGTGACTTTTGTCGAGTAAAATTACGACATTCCATAAAATTGCCAAAATGTTAAGCTTTTCTTATAAAATTGTGACTTTTGTCGAGTAAAATTACGACATTCCATAAAATTGCCAAAATGTTAAGCTTTTCTTATAAAATTGTGACTTTTGTCGAGTAAAATTACGACATTCCATAAAATTGCCAAAATGTTAAGCTTTTCTTATAAAATTGTGACTTTTGTCGAGTAAAATTACGACTCTTTCCATAAAATTGCCAAAATGTTAAGCTTTTCTTATAAAATTGTGACTTTTGTCGAGTAAAATTACGACATTCCATAAAGTTGCCAAAATGTTAAGCTTTTCTTATAAAATTGTGACTTTTGTCGAGTAAAATTACGACATTCCATAAAATTGCCAAAATGTTAAGCTTTTCTTATAAAATTGTGACTTTTGTCAAGTAAAATTACGACATTCCATAAAATTGCCAAAATGTTAAGCTTTTCTTATAAAATTGTGACTTTTGTCGAGTAAAATTACGACTCTTTCCATAAAATTGCCAAAATGTTAAGCTTTTCTTATAAAATTGTGACTTTTGTCGAGTAAAATTACGACATTCCATAAAATTGCCAAAATGTTAAGCTTTTCTTATAAAATTGTGACTTTTGTCGAGTAAAATTACGACATTCCATAAAATTGCCAAACTGTTAAACTTTTCTTATAAAATTGTGACTTTTGTCGAGTAAAATTACGACATTCCATAAAGTTGCCAAAATGTTAAGCTTTTCTTATAAAATTATGACTTTTGTCGAGTAAAATTATGACATTCCATAAAATTGCCAAAATGTTAAGCTTTTCTTATAAAATTGTGACTTTTGTCGAGTAAAATTACGACTCTTTCCATAACATTTCCAAAATGTTAAGCTTTTCTTATAAAATTGTGACTTTTGTCGAGTAAAATTACGACTCTTTCCATAACATTTCCAAAATGTTAAGCTTTTCTTATAAAATTGTGACTTTTGTCGAGTAAAATTACGACTCTTTCCATAAAATTGCCAAAATGTTAAGCTTTTCTTATAAAATTGTGACTTTTGTCGAGTAAAATTACGACATTCCATAAAATTGCCAAAATGTTAAGCTTTTCTTATAAAATTGTGACTTTTGTCGAGTAAAATTACGACATTCCATAAAATTGCCAAAATGTTAAGCTTTTCTTATAAAATTGTGACTTTTGTCGAGTAAAATTACGACATTCCATAAAGTTGCCAAAATGTTAAGCTTTTCTTATAAAATTGTGACTTTTGTCGAGTAAAATTACGACATTCCATAAAATTGCCAAAATGTTAAGCTTTTCTTATAAAATTGTGACTTTTGTCAAGTAAAATTACGACATTCCATAAAATTGCCAAAATGTTAAGCTTTTCTTATAAAATTGTGACTTTTGTCGAGTAAAATTACGACTCTTTCCATAAAATTGCCAAAATGTTAAGCTTTTCTTATAAAATTGTAACTTTTGTCGAGTAAAATTACGACATTCCATAAAATTGCCAAAATGTTAAGCTTTTCTTATAAAATTGTGACTTTTGTCGAGTAAAATTACGACATTCCATAAAATTGCCAAAATGTTAAGCTTTTCTTATAAAATTGTGACTTTTGTCGAGTAAAATTACGACATTCCATAAAATTGCCAAACTGTTAAGCTTTTCTTATAAAATTGTGACTTTTGTCGAGTAAAATTACGACATTCCATAAAATTGCCAAAATGTTAAGCTTTTCTTATAAAATTGTGACTTTTGTCGAGTAAAATTACGACTCTTTCCATAACATTTCCAAAATGTTAAGCTTTTCTTATAAAATTGTGACTTTTGTCGAGTAAAATTACGACTCTTTCCATAAAATTGCCACAATGTTAAGCTTTTCTTATAAAATTGTGACTTTTGTCGAGTAAAATTACGACATTCCATAAAATTGCCAAAATGTTAAGCTTTTCTTATAAAATTGTGACTTTTGTCGAGTAAAATTACGACATTCCACAAAATTGCCAAAATGTTAAGCTTTTCTTGTAAAATTGAGACTGTTATTTTTTTAATTTATTTTATTTTATTTATTTATTTATTTATTTAATCATGCTCTGTTTGTGTTGTGTTGTGTTTGCTCATTTTTCTTGTGTTATCTTTTAACCTTCCTATTGTACAGCACTTTGGCTACCCCTGTGGTAAATTTTAAAAGCGCTTTATAAATAAATTTGATTTGATTTGAGTTATTGAGTAAAATTCCAACTTTTATCATAATATTGCACAAATGTTCAGTTTTTCTTGTAAAATTTATGACTTGCGACGAGTAAAATTACGACTTTTATTATAATACTGCCAAAATTCTGCATTTCTTGTGAAATTGTGATCTTTTTCTTGTAAAATTCCAACTCATTTTTCACAATAAGCTGTTTTATATTTGCATAGTATGTATATATTATTAATGTTGTAAATACACATCTTTATATATCTAGAAAGGGTGGTCCTAAAGAGGGAGGCATTTTTCATAGGTCTCAAGAAGGTTAGAAATACAATAATGTGTGTGTGTGTGTGTGTGTGTGTGTGTGTGTGTGTGTGTGTGTGTGTGTGTGTGTGTGTGTGTGTGTGTGTGTGTGTGTGTGTGTGTACGCACGCAGTGATAACCCTCCCCCAGCGTGGTGATGACACAAGCCTGTGGGTGGTCTTGATGGTCAACAACTGTTTTCTCAGCGCGGCTCAACGCGCCAAAGGTGATGAGACTCAACAGGCTGTGTTAGAGGAGCTTCAGGCGGGATCTAGCACACACACAATTTTCCAAGGTTTCAATTTGAAGTATTTCGAAGCGTTCTCTATAAAGTGGTGTAAAAAGGTTTTTATTTGTTTTTGTCGTCTTCCAATTCCCCGTAATCCACCTTACGGCTGCCGTGACGGGTATGACATGTGCATGTGTGTCCCTCGGGTCTCTTGATGTGGCTTAGCTGTACAACACACACACACACACACACACACACACACACACACACACACACACACACACACACACACACACACACACACACACTCATTTGTATTTCTTGCCTTGTTGAGACCTATGATAACTGCCTCCCTCTTTAGGACCACCCTTTCTAGATATATAAAGATGTGTATTTTACAACATTAATAATATATACATACTATGCAAATATAAAACAGCTTGTTGTGAAAAATGAGTTGGAATTTCACAAGAAAAAGGTCACAATTTCACAAGAAAAATGTACAATTTTGGCAATATTATAATAAAAGTCGTAATTTTAGTCAAGGCAAGTCAAAATTTTGCAAGAAAAACTGAACATTTGTGCAATATTATGATGAAAGTTGGAATTTTACTCAATAACAGTCACCATTTTACAAGAAAAAGCCTAAAATGTTGTAATTTTACTCAACAAAAGTCACAATTTTATGAGAAAACTTTAACATTTTTGCAATATTATAATAATAATCGCTCCAGCGCTCCCCGCGACCCCGAAGGGAATAAGCGGTAGAAAATGGATGGATGGGATGGATAAAAATAATCGGAATTTTCCTCGGCAAAATTATGACAAAAGTCATAATTTTACTCCAAAAATGTCACTATTTTACAAGAACAACGAAAAAGTTGGCAATACTGTGATAAAACACAGAATTTTATATGACAAATGTCACCATTTTGCATTAAAAAGTAATAATTTAACATAAAAAAGTAATAATTTTACGAGAAAATACTGCAATATTAGAGAAACAGAAAAAATGTGAGAAGTTTTCCCAATTTTATAAGAAAAAAGTCGACACATTGTGAGAAAAAGACTGCTTTTAGTCCATTTATTTAGTTTTGAATTTTTAGTTTTTAATTGGTTTTTAATCGTCATTATTTACTTCAAGTTATTCTAGTATGCCTTTATATACATATTTATTTAAAGGTGGTGTATTTCAATGTCTTACCCACACTTGTTATTTCATATGTTGACCAGAGGGGGAGCACTTTTAAAAGCGACACACAGTCAATTTGAAAAATCCCTCCTTTTTGGGACCACCCTCATTTTGATATATTTCACCACCAGGGGTGCAAATGAGACATTCTCTATTAGATGCAATGGTTTTCCGTATTGGGACCATGATTTATGTCATCACTTGTTCACACCTCCTCATATGGAAGCTACTTTTCCTTGTTGATGTCTCAAGAAGGGTAGAAATACAAGAACACACACACATTGTTAGCAGCCAGAATGAAATGGAACACCCACTCTCTCTGTGACGTGTTGGGTCATGTTGTTTACCCTGACACACACATACTGTACATACTGTACATAAGTAGGAAACAATACTGGAAAATGAAAACTCTATTGCCTCCCTGGCGAGTACCAATCACTGTAGTATGGAATTTAAATTGTCTACTAATCATCCGTCTAGTGGAGACCAGGGCAAAATATATCATTTTTGTATATCTTTAATATCAAAAGTGTAGCTGCCATTATGATGTGCAGTGTTGTTTTTAAATGAGCGTAAGTCTTGAACTATAGAAATTATTTCAATGGTTGGAATCTGCACTTTTGAGTGTTATAGGAGTTATCACGGTAATCTACGTCTGTGTTTTTCAACCTTTTTTGAGCCAAGGCACATTTTTTGCGTTGAAAAAATGCGGAGGCACACAACAAGCAGAAATCTTTAAAAAACGAAACTCGGTTGACAGTAAAAAGTCGTCGTCGCAATTGTTGGATATGACTTTAAAGCATAACCAAGCATGCATCACTATAGCTCTTGTCTCAAAGTAGGTGTACTGTCACCACCTGTCACATCACACCCTTACTTATTTTGCCTTTTTGGCTGTTTTCCTGTGTGTAGTGTTTTACTTCTTGTCTTGCGCTCCTATTTTGGTGGCTTTTTGTCTTTTTTTGGTATTTTCCTGTTGTCATGACTTGGACTGTGGAGTTTTTGTTTTCCCAAGATGCAAGACAATTTGGATCGGACATGGCTTGAAGGTGGGTACATGATTTATTTATCAAACAAAGAATAAACGAAAAGCGCGCACTTTGGCGGAGGTAAAAAAACTTGGCGAATGAAAACAAAACTTGCACAAAGGCAGAAACTGAACACGAAATAACAAAACACTTACTGTGGCATGGGACCGTGAACAGGGCTTGAAAACGCGAGGATAGCAGGGTGAGAAAGGCTATGACTCCAGGACGAACAACAGAAAATGAAAAGCTTAAATAACACAGACATGATTAACAACAGGTGCGTGACTCAAAACAGGTGCGTGACATGACCGGTGAAACTAATGGGTAACTATGGTGACAAGACAAGGGAGTGAAAAGACAGAAACTAGACAAAACATGACTTAAAACAAAACATGATTACACAGACATGACACCTGTAGCAGTTTCATGTCTTCCTTTGAGCAATATTTTGCCGCATTTACTTTGTTTTAGCAATCAAGAATATTTCATTTGTTTTTATCCTTCTTTGTGGGGACATTGTTGATTGTCATTTCATGTTCGGATGTACATTGTGGACGCCGTCTTTGCTCCACAGTAAGTCTTTGCTGTCCTCCAGCATTCTGTTTTTGTTTACTTTGTAGCCAGTTCAGTTTTAGTTTCGTTCTGCGTAGCCTTCCCTAAGCTTCAATGTCTTTTCTTAGGGGCACTCGCCTTCTGTTTATTTTTGGTTTAAGCATTAGACACCTTTTTACCTGTACCCTGCCTTCCGCTGTTTCCGACATCCACAAAGCAATTAGCTACCGGCTGCCACCTACTGATATGGAAGAGTATTACACGGTTACTCTGCCGAGCTCTAGACAGCACCGACACTCAACAACAACACATCATTTGCAGACTATAGTTACTGGTTTGCAAACAATATTTTTAACCCAATTAGGTGAAATTAGATCATCTCCCACAGCACACCAGACTGTATCTCACCGCACACTAGTGTGCCGCGGCACAGTGGTTGAAAAACACTGATCTACGTCACAGCAGCTCAGACCAGGAACAAAGCAGAGTGGGCGGGGTTTGTTTTCAGAGCAGCCAGCCCCAAACGCATGTGTCAGGAACACATATACAACAAATTTCTGCATAAAAGTAATAATATATCATATTGTAGGCGTTTATAACCCTTTTGTTACATTTTTGTTGTGTTTTGCTTGATTGTAAAAGATGTCTATGGAGGAGCTGGTCTGAGAAGTAAAAGAGGAGCGATTTTCATATGTTGTTAATATTCAATGTTTTACTGTTTGTAGTTAATATTGTAAATCCCACTTTCTTTATTTTCATGTACAAAACCCAAAACCAGTGAAGTTGGCACGTTGTGTAAATGGTAAATAACAACAGAATACAATGATTTGCAAATGTATGTTAGTATTGCACAATGAAAAGGTACCTTTAGGATATTTCGGACACAGTTTTATACGAGACATGTGAGCCGGGTGTGCTTCGGTATGGCCTGTAAAACGTTAAAGTGTTGTATAATCATCAGCACTGATTGATCCGACATCGTGTTGGGAGACAACCTTCAACGTTGTTTGTTGGACCCTCAGCAACATGTCGTACCGACAGTCTTTCAACGCACGCATCCCTAAGGAGCGGCGCGAGATAGGTGCCGAGTGCAAAGGTCAGGGGTGACGGGGCCTTGCAGGGGTCGATGGCAAACATTCCCGCAGTGAGGTGAGATTTACACAGCAGTCCAATTAAACTACAAACAGAAAACGGAAGTGTTGTTGATAGGGTAGTACGGTTTACCGGTACTAATAAAGTATCACTGTACTAATCAATTGAAATCGGTACTATACCACCTTTGAAAAGTACCGGTGCCGTTCTTTCATCTGAGTACAGAGTCGAGGCGCATGATGTTGAGTGTGTCAACACACACACACACAAAATGTGTACAAGTAATAAGGAAAAAGCCCACATACTGCCATTCTTAAAGGAACACACACACATACACTAGTCTTTCAAGGGCGGCTTTAAAACAGGCCTCGTCAAAGGTGGCGATTAGTATTAGCACATTTGCTTCAAACTTAGGTAAACATGTAAATAATGAACATTCAGATCTGCGTAAGGAGTTATAAAGAGTGACAGGTAATAATGTAGTTGTTACGCCTGTCCTGCTGTTCGGTCCGGTGCAGACTGTAGTCGAGGAGCACAGGGAAGACGTTCTCTTCAAGGTCGATGCAATTTCATTGCCTTTTAATATATATATATTAGGGCTGCAACAACTAATCGATTAAAATCGATTATAAAAATAGTTGGCGATTAACACACAAAGTGTATACAAGTAATAAGGAAAAAGCCCACATACTGCCATTCTTAAAGGAACACACACACATACACTAGTCTTTCAACGGCGGCTTTAAAACAGGCCTCGTCAAAGGTGGCGATTAGTATTAGCATATTTGCTTCAAACTTAGGTAAACATGTAAATAATGAACATTCAGATCTGCGTAAGGAGTTATAAAGAGTGACAGGTAGTAATGTAGTTGTTACGCCTGTCCTGCTGTTCGGTCCGGTGCAGACTGTAGTCGAGGAGCACAGGGAAGACGTTCCCTTCAAGATAGGTGCAATTTCATCCCCTTTCAATATATATATGTATATTAGGGCTGCAACAACTAATCGATTAAAATCGATTATAAAAATAGTTTGCGATTAACACACAAAGTGTATACAAGTAATAAGGAAAAAGCCCACATACTGCCATTCTTAAAGGAACACACACACATACACTAGTCTTTCAACAGCGGCTTTAAAACAGGCCTCGCCAAAAGTGGCGATTAGTATTAGCACATTTGCTTCAAACTTAGGTAAACATATAAATAATGAACATTCAGATCTGCGTAAGGAGTTATAAAGAGTGACAGGTAATAATGTAGTTGTTACGCCTGTCCTGCTGTTCGGTCCGGTGCAGACTGTAGTCGAGGAGCACAGGGAAGACGTTCCCTTCAAGGTCGATGCAATTTCATCGCCTTTCAATATATATATGTATATTACGGCTGCAACAACTATCCATCCATCCATCCATTTTCTACCGCTTATTCCCTTTATGGATTAAAATCGATTATAAAAATAGTTTGCGATTAACACACAAAGTGTATACAAGTAATAAGGAAAAAGCCCACATACTGCCATTCATAAAGGAACACACACACACATACACTAGTCTTTCAACAGCGGCTTTAAAACAGGCCTCGCCAAAGGTGGCGATTAGTATTAGCACATTTGCTTCAAACTTAGGTAAACATGTAAATAATGAACATTCAGATCTGCGTAAGGAGTTATAAAGAGTGACAGGTAATAATGTAGTTGTTACGCCTGTCCTGCTGTTCGGTCCGGTGCAGACTGTAGTCGAGGAGCACAGGGAAGACGTTCCCTTCAAGATCAATGCAATTTCATCACCTTTCAATATATATATATATATGTATATTAGGGCTGCAACAACTAATCGATTAAAATCGATTATAAAAATAGTTTGCGATTAACACACAAAGTGTATACAAGTAATAAGGAAAAAGCCCACATACTGCCATTCTTAAAGGAACACACACACATACACTAGTCTTTCAACAGCGGCTTTAAAACAGGCCTCACCAAAGGTGGCGATTAGTATTAGCATATTTGCTTCAAACTTAGGTAAACATGTAAATAATGAACATTCAGATCTGCGTAAGGAGTTATAAAGAGTGACAGGTAATAATGTAGTTGTTACGCCTGTCCTGCTGTTCGGTCTGGTGCAGACTGTAGTCGAGGAGCACAGGGAAGACGTTCCCTTCAAGATCGGTGCAATTTCATCCCCTTTCAATATATATATGTATATTAGGGCTGCAACAACTAATAGATTAAAATCGATTATAAAAATAGTTTGCGATTAACACACAAAGTGTATACAAGTAATAAGGAAAAAGCCCACATACTGCCATTCTTAAAGGAACACACACACATACACTAGTCTTTCAACGGCAGCTTTAAAACAGGCCTCGTCAAAGGTGGCGATTAGTATTAGCACATTTGCTTCAAACTTAGGTAAACATGTAAATAATGAACATTCAGATCTGCGTAAGGAGTTATAAAGAGTGACAGGTAATAATGTAGTTGTTACGCCTGTCCTGCTGTTCGGTCCGGTGCAGACTGTAGTCGAGGAGCACAGGGAAGACGTTCCCTTCAAGATAGATGCAATTTCATCACCTTTCAATATATATATGTATATTAGGGCTGCAACAACTAATCGATTAAAATCGATTATAAAAATAGTTTGCGATTAACACACAAAGTGTATACAAGTAATAAGGAAAAAGCCCACACACTGCCATTCTTAAAGGAACACACACACATACACTAGTCTTTCAACAGCGGCTTTAAAACAGGCCTCGCCAAAGGTGGCGATTAGTATTAGCACATTTGCTTCAAACTTAGGTAAACATGTAAATAATGAACATTCAGATCTGCATAAGGAGTTATAAAGAGTGACAGGTAATAATGTAGTTGTTACGCCTGTCCTGCTGTTCGGTCCGGTGCAGACTGTAGTCGAGGAGCACAGGGAAGACGTTCCCTTCAAGATCGATGCAATTTCATCACCTTTCAATATATATATATGTATATTAGGGCTGCAACAACTAATCGATTAAAATCGATTATAAGAATAGTTTGCGATTAACACACAAAGTGTATACAAGTAATAAGGAAAAAGCCCACATACTGCCATTCTTAAAGGAACACACACACATACACTAGTCTTTCAACGGCGGCTTTAAAACAGGCCTCGTCAAAGGTGGCGATTAGTATTAGCGCATTTGCTTCAAACTTAGGTAAACATGTAAATAATGAACATTCAGATCTGCGTAAGGAGTTATAAAGAGTGACAGGTAATAATGTAGCTGTTACGCCTGTCCTGCTGTTCGGTCCGGTGCAGACTGTAGTCGAGGAGCACAGGGAAGACGTTCCCTTCAAGATCAATGCAATTTCATCACCTTTCAATATATATATGTATATTAGGGCTGCAACAACTAATAGATTAAAATCGATTATAAAAATAGTTTACGATTAACACACAAAGTGTATACAAGTAATAAGGAAAAAGCCCACATACTGCCATTCTTAAAGGAACACACACACATACACTAGTCTTTCAACGGCGGCTTTAAAACAGGCCTCGTCAAAGGTGGCGATTAGTATTAGCGCATTTGCTTCAAACTTAGGTAAACTTAATGAACATTCAGATCTGCGTAAGGAGTTATAAAGAGTGACAGGTAATAATGTAGTTGTTACGGCTGTCCTGCTGTTCGGTCCGGTGCAGACTGTAGTCGAGGAGCACAGGGAAGACGTTCCCTTCAAGATCAATGCAATTTCATCACCTTTCAATATATGTATGTATATTAGGGCTGCAACAACTAATCGATTAAAATCGATTATAAAAATAGTTTGCGATTAACACACAAAGTGTATACAAGTAATAAGGAAAAAGCCCACATACTGCCATTCTTAAAGGAACACACACACCTACACTAGTCTTTCAACAGCGGCTTTAAAACAGGCCTCGTCAAAGGTGGCGATTAGTATTAGCACATTTGATTCAAACTTAGGTAAACATGTAAATAATGAACATTCAGATCTGCGTAAGGAGTTATAAAGAGTGACAGGTAATAATGTAGTTGTTACGCCTGTCCTGCTGTTCGGTCCGGTGCAGACTGTGGTCGAGGAGCACAGGGAAGACGTTCCCTTCAAGGTCTATGCAATTTCATCACCTTTCAGTATATATATGTATATTAGGGCTGCAACAACTAATAGATTAAAATCGATTATAAAAATAGTTTGCGATTAACACACAAAGTGTATACAAGTAATAAGGAAAAAGCCCACATACTGCCATTCTTAAAGGAACACACACACATACACTAGTCTTTCAACGGCGGCTTTAAAACAGGCCTCGTCAAAGGTGGCGATTAGTATTAGCACATTTGCTTCAAACTTAGGTAAACTTAATGAACATTCAGATCTGCGTAAGGAGTTATAAAGAGTGACAGGTAATAATGTAGTTGTTACGCCTGTCCTGCTGTTCGGTCCGGTGCAGACTGTAGTCGAGGAGCACAGGGAAGACGTTCCCTTCAAGATAGATGCAATTTCATCACCTTTCAATATATATATGTATATTAGGGCTGCAACAACTAATCGATTAAAATCGATTATAAAAATAGTTTGCGATTAACACACAAAGTGTATACAAGTAATAAGGAAAAAGCCCACATACTGCCATTCATAAAGGAACACACATACACTAGTCTTTCAACAGTGGCTTTAAAACAGGCCTCGCCAAAGGTGGCGATTAGTATTAGCACATTTGCTTCAAACTTAGGTAAACTTAATGAACATTCAGATCTGCGTAAGGAGTTATAAAGAGTGACAGGTAATAATGTAGTTGTTACGCCTGTCCTGCTGTTCGGTCCGGTGCAGACTGTAGTCGAGGAGCACAGGGAAGACGTTCCCTTCAAGATAGATGCAATTTCATCACCTTTCAATATATATATGTATATTAGGGCTGCAACAACTAATCGATTAAAATCGATTATAAAAATAGTTTGCGATTAACACACAAAGTGTATACAAGTAATAAGGAAAAAGCCCACATACTGCCATTCTTAAAGGAACACACACACATACACTAGTCTTTCAACAGCGGCTTTAAAACAGGCCTTGTCAAAGGTGGCGATTAGTATTAGCACATTTGCTTCAAACTTAGGTAAACATGTAAATAATGAACATTCAGATCTGCGTACGGAGTTATAAAGAGTGACAGGTAATAATGTAGTTGTTACGCCTGTCCTGCTGTTCGGTCCGGTGCAGACTGTAGTCGGGGAGCACAGGGAAGACGTTCCCTTCAAGGTCGATGCAATTTCATCGCCTTTCAATATATATATGTATATTAGGGCTGCAACAACTAATCGATTAAAATCGATTATAAAAATAGTTTGCGATTAACACACAAAGTGTATACAAGTAATAAGGAAAAAGCCCACATACTGCCATTCTTAAAGGAACACACACACATACACTAGTCTTTCAACGGCGGCTTTAAAACAGGCCTCGTCAAAGGTGGCGATTAGTATTAGCATATTTGCTTCAAACTTAGGTAAACATGTAAATAATGAACATTCAGATCTGCGTAAGGAGTTATAAAGAGTGACAGGTAATAATGTAGTTGTTACGCCTGTCCTGCTGTTCGGTCCGGTGCAGACTGTAGTCGAGGAGCACAGGGAAGACGTTCCCTTCAAGATCGATGCAATTTCATCACCTTTCAATATATATATGTATATTAGGGCTGCAACAACTAATCGATTAAAATCGATTATAAAAATAGTTTGCGATTAACACACAAAGTGTATACAAGTAATAAGGAAAAATCCCGCATACTGCCATTCTTAAAGGAACACACACACATACACTAGTCTTTCAACAGCGGCTTTAAAACAGGCCTCGCCAAAGGTGGCGATTAGTATTAGCGCATTTGCTTCAAACTTAGGTAAACTTAATGAACATTCAGATCTGCGTAAGGAGTTATAAAGAGTGACAGGTAATAATGTAGTTGTTACGCCTGTCCTGCTGTTCGGTCCGGTGCAGACTGTAGTCGAGGAGCACAGGGAAGACGTTCCCTTCAAGGTCGATGCAATTTCATCGCCTTTTAATATATATATATTAGGGCTGCAACAACTAATCAATTATAATCGATTATAAAAATAGTTGGCGATTAATTTAGTCATCGATTCGTTGGATCTATGCTATGCGCATGTGCAGAGGCTACTTTTTTTTTTCTTTTTTTCTTTTTATAAACCTTTATTTATAAACTGCAACATTTACAAACAGCTGAGAAACAATAATCAAAATAAGTATGGTGCCAGTATGCTGTTTTTTTCCCAATAAAATACTGGAAAGGATAGAAATGTAGTTTGTCTCTTTTATCCGATTACTAATCGATTAATCGAAGTAATAATCAACATATTAATCGATTATCAAATTAGTTGTTAGTTGCAGCCCTAATATATATTAATCCTGTAAAATTGTTCTTTGACTGTGAGTGTTTAACGTAGTGTAAGATTTTCTGTTAAAATGAAGCCAATATTGACATTTTTCGTAGTTCCCTTTATTTCGAAAAGTAGCGATATACTAAATTATTGGTATCGGGACAACTTTAGTTGTTGATAATGAGCCCGCTAATTTGGCAATGTTCGTTGATTAAATGTTTTCTTTTGTTTTGGCATAATTATGTTATATGTCGGCCGATACAGTTCCACTCCCGCCCTGTAGGCAGCAGTAATGCAAAGAGCGAAAAAGGCCTTTTTTGGACCTACATTATTTCAGTTTTTTCGCTTCCTAACATTCAAGCATGGCTTCTTGTCTCCTCCTGCTCCTTCTTGCAACTATGGAGTAAAAATAAATAGTTTTATGGTTTCTCTCATACGTACGTAGGGTTGTATGGTATACCGGTATTAGTATAGTACCGCGATACTAATGAATCATATTCGGTACCATACCGCCTCTAAAAAGTACCGGTGTCCCGCCCCCCTGTCGTGGTCATGTCATGATATTGCTAGTTTTACGAGCAGAGGAGCATGTTCGGCAGCGCACAATCACGGAGTACCGTATTTTCCGCACCATAAGCCGCCCCGTGTTATAAGCCGCGCCTTCAATGAACGGCATATTTCAAAACTTTGTCCACCTATAAGCCGCCCCGTGTTATAAGCCGCATCTAACTGCGCTACAGGGAATGTCAAAAAAACAGTCAGATAGGTCAGTTAAACTTTAATAATATATTAAAAACCAGCGTTCTAACAACTCTGTTCACTCCCAAAATGTACGGTAATGTGCAAATGTGCAATCACAAACATAGTAAAATTCAATATAGTGCAGAGCAATAGCAACATAATGTTGCTCGAACGTTAATGTCACAACACACAAAAGAAACATAACACTCACTTTCTGAAGTTATTCTTCATTCATAAATCCCTTGAATTCTTCTCCTACGGTGTCCGAATTAAAAAGTTGGGCGAATACGGGATCCAAAATGGCCGGCTCCGTCTCGTCGAAGTCATCAGAGTCAGTGTCGCTGTTGTTGTCCAGCAGTTCCGTGAATCCTGCCTTCCGGAAAGCTCGGACCACAGTTGAGACCGAAATATCCGCCCAGGCATTTACGATCCACTGGCAGATGTTGGCGTATGTCGTCCGGCGCTGTCTCCCTGTCTTAGTGAAGGTGTGTTCGCCTTCGGTCATCCATTGTTCCCACGCCGTTCGCAGTCATGCTTTAAATGCCTTGTTGACACCAAAATCGAGCGGTTGGAGTTCTTTGGTTAATCCACCCGGAATGACGGCGAGTGTTGTATTTGTGTGCTTCACTTGTTTTTTGACACCATCTGTGATGTGGGCGCGCATGGAGTCGTATATCAACATGGACGGAGCTGCGTGAAAAAAGCCACCCGGCCTCTTCGCGTAAATTTCCCTTAACCACTCGCTCATCTTTTCTTCATCCATCCATCCCTTCGAGTTAGCTTTTATGATGACGCCGGCTGGAAAGTTCTCTTTTGGCAAGGTCTTCCTTTTGAATATCACCATGGGTGGAAGTTTCTGGCCATTAGCATGGCAAGCTAGAACCACAGTGAAGGACGACTTCTCATTCCCTGTGGTGCGAATATTCACCGTACGTGCTCCCGTTGTATCCACAGTGCGGTTCACAGGAATATCAAAAGTCAGTGGAACCTCGTCCATGTTGATAACGTTCTCTGGCCGGATCTTTTTTTCAGCTATCTTGTTTTTACAATATGCACGGAAAGTAGCCAGCTTTTCTTGAAAGTCTTTAGGCAGTTGCTGTGAAATAGTAGTCCGTGTGCGGATGGAGAGATTGCGTCTTTTCATGAACCGGAAACACCAAGAAGCACCACCTTTAAAATCATCCAGGTGAAGTTCGCTTGCTAGCACTGTTGCCTTCATTGGAATAGTGATGGTGCTGACACTTCTGCTTGCTACTCTCTGCTCAACAACCCACTGTTCGAGTTTGTCCTCCAACAGTTGCCATCTTGCTTTGTTCCCTCGGAAACTCTGTTTTGTCTTCTTTACCTGGCGCAGTTCATCTTGTTGCTTCCTCCACTTACGCACCATTGATTCATTTATGTTATATTCTCTTGCTGCTGCTCTATTTCCGTGTTCTTCGGCGTGACTTATTGCCTTAAGTTTAAATTCTGCGTTATACGCGTGTCGCTTAGTAGGAGCCATTTTGTGGTCTTTACAGATGTAAACACACAAAGGAAATGAAACGTAATACCCGCGCGCTTCTTCTTCTACGGGGGCGGGTGGTTGCTTACCGTAGAAGAAGAAGCGCTTCCTCTTCTATGGGGGCGGGTGCTTACCTTGGCAGTTGCTTACCATAGAAGAAGAAGCGCTTCCCCTTCTACGGGGAAAAAAGATGGCGGCTGTTTACCGTAGTTGCGAGACCGAAACTTTATGAAAATAAATATTTATATTAATCCATATATAAGGCGCACCGGGTTATAAGCCGCACTGTCAGCTTTTGTGAAAATTTGTGGTTTTTAGGTGCGGCTTATAGTGCGGAAAATACGGTACTTACAAGCAGACACAGTGTGTAGACAGAAAAGGGAGAACGGACGCATTTTGGCCTAAAAAGTGACGATAAAGGTGAAGTTATAACACTGAAAAGCCCTCAGGAAGAGGTGCTTTAAGACATGGCTAGCTGCTAAAGTCCGTCCGCAATTGGCAGTGTTTTAGTTACTTCTAAATCACTAATCCTCGCCTCCATGGCGACGAATAAAGTGAGTTTCTTCCAAGTATCGTTATCACTACAGGACGGGGAATAGCTAAACATGCTTCACTACACACTGTAGGAGGATAAAATAGCTCACAGGCGTCACAATATAAACAAATACCATAGGTGGATCCAGACCTGACATCCACTGTAATGATACCAAGTACAGGAGCGTATCTCGTCGATACTACTATGATTACATCTATATTTTTTGGCATCACATCTTTAAATGTATATTATGTTTATAAACTCAGTAAATAAGTCCCTGGACACATGAGGACTTTGAATATGACCAATGTATGATCCTGTAGCGACTTTGTATCGGATTGATACCTAAATTTGTGGTATCATCCAAAACTAATGTAAAGTATCAAACAACAGAAGACTAAGTGATTATTACATTTTAACAGAAGTGTAGATAGAACATGTTGAAACAGAAAATAAGCAGATTATAACAGTAAATGAACAAGTGGATTAATAATAATTTTTTACAGTTTGTCCTTTAAAATGTTGACAAAATAACAGGTACCGTATTTTCCGCACCATAAGGCGCCCTGGGTTATAAGCCGCGCCTTCAATGAACGGCATATTTCAAAACTTTGTCCACCTATAAGCCGCCCGGTGTTGTAAGCCGCATCTAACTGCGCTAAAGGAATGTCAAAAAAACAGTCAGATAGGTCAGTCAAACTTTAATAATATATTAAAAACCAGCGTTCTAACAACTCTGTTCACTCCCAAAATGTACGCAAATGTGCAATCACAAACATACGTATATCAACATGGACAGAGCTGCGTGAAAAAAGCCACCCGGCCTCTTCGCGTAAACTTAAACTTACCTTAACCACTCGCTCATCTTTTCTTCATCCATCCCTTTGAGTTAGCTTTTATGATGACGCCGGCTGGAAAGGTCTCTTTTGGCAAGGTCTTCCTTTTGAATATCACCATGGGTGGAAGTTTCTGGCCATTAGCATGGCAAGCTAGAACCACAGTGAAGGATGACTTCTCATTCCCTGTGGTGTGAATATTCACCGTACGTGCTCCCGTTGTATCCACAGTGCGGTTCACAGGAATATCAGTTGCTGTGAAATAGTAATCCGTGTGCGGATGGAGAGATTGCGTCTTTTCATGAACCGGATACCTGTCGCTTAGTAGGAGACATTTTGTGGTCTTTACAGATGTAAACACACAAAGGAAATGAAACGTACGGTATATCCGCGCGCTTTTTCTTCTTCTACGCGGGCGGGTGGTTGCTTACAGTAGAAGAAGAAGCGCTTCCTGTTCTATGGGGGCGGGTGCTTACCTTGGCGGTTGCTTGCGTAGAAGAAGAAGCGCTTCCTGTTCTACCGGGAAAAAAGATGGCGGCTGTTTACCGAAGTTGCGAGACCGAAACTTTATGAAAATGAATCTTAATATTTATCCATATATAAAGCGCACCGGGTTATAAGGCGCACTGTCAGCTTTTGAGAAAATTTGTGGTTTTTAGGTGCGCCTTATAATGCGGAAAATACGGTAGATAAATGACACAATATGTTACTGCATACGTCAGCAGACTAATTAGGAGCCTTTGTTTGTTTACTTACTAATAAAAGACAAGTTGTCTAGTATGTTCACTATTTTATTTAAGGACAAAATTGCAATAATAAACATATGTTTAATGTACTGTAAGATTTTTTTGTTAAAATAAAGCCAATAATGCCATTTTTTGTGGTCCCCTTTATTTAGAAAAGTACCGAAATACATTTTGGTATCGAGACAACACCGTACGTCAACTTCCGAGCTTGCGGGTATAAAATGCCTTTTACAGTTCAATAACCAACAACTTTGCAAATTTAACTGGATTGGATCCATTTAAAAGCTTCTCTTTCATGGAGCATGTGTCACCTCACTTATTGTCCCCCTACTGTTGTCCCCGAGGACTGTTTTTTTGAAGGAGGTGAGCACCACCTGATATCTTTTGTGCTTTAAGTGGACACGGCTCAGGTTACACTCGCCGTTGAAGGGTGAGGTTCCCGCATATTGTTCCTGGTTTTCTCCCAGTGCCTCATGCATTTCCACACCGGGTGGAAACCCGACACTCCACTCGCCTTAATCCAGCCTGACGTGATCGGAGGTCACCTTTGGGCTTCAGCGTTTACCTGAGAGGGCCACACCAGGATCAGGCATCCTCAAGCGTGGGCGTCATACCTCACATTTGGGAAGGGTTCATTAAGCCTCACAAAAATGCAGCCAATATTATTGTTAGTGAGTCAAATTTTCTAATAATTAATACAATTTTCTTTAGAATATTACACAGACCAGCTAATTTTCTAATGGCCCGTAACATGATTTTGACGGCAAAAAGTTATACATTAAAACAAAAAAAACCTTATTTTTAACAATTTTATAATTGGGGCCCTTTTGGATTCCTAATAATTTTAGTGTTTTTTGAACTGCCTTTGCGCAAACATTTTTTTTTTTTTTTTATTAAATAAAATCTATTTTTTTGTGAACTATTAACCTATATAGGGCTCCAATTACTTCACATCAAATTGTAAATTTGGGGGGGAAATATTGCATGTTTTGTGTGTTTGCCATAAAATAAGTAAGTTTTCAATGACAAAAAGTGCATAAAACAAACAAAATATTAATAAAAACTTAACCGACGGATAGATCTGAAATTGGTCGAGAGAGTTAAGCGTTGAAAGCAAAAACAAAATAAAATAATGTATGACTTATTTTTAACAATTTTATGATTGGGGCCATTTTTGATTCCTGAGAATTGTAGTTTGTTTTTTAACTGCCTTTGCTCAAAAAATTAGGAATAAACATCAATGTTGTTAGGAATTATTGGAGGCTCAAATTACTTCACACCAAATATTCCACTGAAAAATATATTTTGGGGGAAATCTGCATATTTTCTGTTTGCCATAAAAAACTAAAAGTTTGACGACAAAAAGGGCATAAAACAAACAAAAAATATTTTAAAATAAAAAAAACATAGAAACAACAGTTAGATTTGAAGTTGTGTTAAAAATGTAATTGTCAAAAGTAAAAATAAAATAAAATTATGACTTATTTTTTATCAATTTTATGATTGGGGCCCTTTTGGGTTCCTGAGAATTTTAGTTTTTTTTTGACTGCCTTTGCTCAATTAAAATCAATCTTGTTATGAATTATTGACCTATTGAAGGCTCAAATTATTCACACCAAGTATTCCACTTAAAAATATTTTTTGGGGGAAATTTGCATATTTTCTGTTTGCCATAAAATTCTAAGATTTTGACGACAAAAAGGGCATAAAACAAACAAAAAATATTTAAAAAATAAAAACTTACAATCAACAGTTGGATCTGATGTTGTGTTAAAGATTTAATTGTCAAAAGTATTTAAAAAAATGTATGACTTATTTTTAACAATTTTATGATTGGGGCCCTTTTGGATTCCTGATAATTTTAGTGTTTTTTTAACTGCCTTTGCGCAAATAATAAAAAAAAAAAATTAAATAAAATCTATTTTTTTATGAACTATTAACCTATATAGGGCTCCAATTACTTCACATCAAATTGTACATTTTGGGGGGAAATATTGCATGTTGTGTGTGTTTGCCATAAAATAAGTAAGTTTTCAATGACAAAAAGTGCATAAAACAAACAAAATATTAATAAAAACTTAACCGACGGATAGATCTGAAATTGATCGAGAGAGTTAAGCGTTGAAAGCAAAAACAAAATAAAATAATGTATGACTTATTTTTAACAATTTTATGATTGGGGCCATTTTTGATTCCTGAGAATTGTAGTTTGTTTTTTTAACTGCCTTTGCTCAAAAAATTAGGAATTAACATCAATGTTGTTATGAATTATTGGAGGCTCAAATTACTTCACACCAAAAATTCCACTGAAAAATATATTTTGGGGGAAATCTGCATATTTTCTGTTTGTCATAAAAAACTAAAAGTTTGATGACAAAAAGGGCATAAAACAAACAAAAAATATTTTAAAATAAAAAAAACATAGAAACAACAGTTAGATTTGAAATTGTGTTAAAAATGTAATTGTCAAAAGTAAAAATAAAATAAAATTATGACTTATTTTTTTAATCAATTTTATGATTGGGGCCCTTTTGGATTCCTGAGAATTTTAGTGTATTTTTTTAACTGCCTTTGCTCAATTAAAATCAATCTTGTCATGAATTATTGACCTATTGAAGGCTCAAATTATTCACACCAAATATTCCACTTAAAAATATTTTTTGGGGGAAATTTGCATATTTTCTGTTTGCCATAAAAATCTAAGATTTTGACGACAAAAAGGGCATAAAACAAACAAAAAATATTTAAAAAATAAAAACTTATAATCAACAGTTGGATCTAATGTTGTGTTAAAGATTTAATTGTCAAAAGTATTTAAAAAAATGTATGACTTATTTTTAACAATTTTATGATTGGGGCCATTTTTGATTCCTGAGAATTTTAGTTGTTTTTTTTTAACTGCCTTTGCTCAAAAAATTAGGAATTAAAATCAATGTTATGAATTATTGGAGGCTCAAATTACGTCACACCAAATATTCCACTTAAAAATATATTATGGGGGAAATATTGCATATTTTCTGTTTGTCATAAAAAACTAAGATTTTGACGACAAAAAGTTATTCATTTAAAAAAAAAAAAAAGTATAACTTATTTTTAACAATTTTATGATTGGGGCCCGTTTGGATTCCTGATAATTTTAGTGTTTTTTTTTAACTGCCTTTGCGCAAATTAAAAAAAATAAATAAAATAAAATCAATTTTTTTTATGAACTATTAACCTATATAGGGCTCCAATTACTTCACATCAAATTGTAAATTTTGGGGGAAATATTGCATGTTTTGTGTGTTTGCCATAAAATAAGTAAGTTTTCAATGACAAAAAGTGCATAAAACAAACAAAATATTAATAAAAACTTAACCGACGGATAGATCTGAAATTGATCGAGAGAGTTAAGCGTTGAAAGCAAAAACAAAATAAAATAATGTATGACTTATTTTTAACAATTTTATGATTGGGGCCATTTTTGATTCCTGAGAATTGTAGTTTGTTTTTTAACTGCCTTTGCTCAAAAAATTAGGAATTAACATCAATGTTGTTAGGAATTATTGGAGGCTCAAATTACTTCACACCAAATATTCCACTGAAAAATATATTTTTGGGGGAAATCTGCATATTTTCTGTTTGCCATAAAAAACTAAAAGTTTGACGACAAAAAGGGCATAAAACAAACAAAAAATATTTTTAAATTAAAAAAACATAGAAACAACAGTTAGATCAGAAGTTGTGTTAAAAATCTAATTGTCAAAAGTAAAAATAAAATAAAATTATGATTTATTTTTTTATCAATTTTATGATTGGGGTCCTTTTGGATTCCTGAGAATTTTAGTGTATTTTTTTAACTGCCTTTGCTCAATTAAAATCAATCTTGTTATGAATTATTGACCTATTGAAGGCTCAAATTATTCACACCAAATATTCCACTTAAAAATATTTTTGGGGGGAAATTTGCATATTTTCTGTTTGCCATAAAAATCTAAGATTTTGACGACAAAAAGGGCATAAAACAAACAAAAAATATTTAAAAAATAAAAACTTATAATCAACAGTTGGATCTAATGTTGTGTTAAAGATTTAATTGTCAAAAGTATTTTAAAAAATGTATGACTTATTTTTAACAGTTTTATAATTGGGGCCATTTTTGATTCCTGAGAATATTTTTTTATTTTTTTTTTAACTGCCTTTGCTCCAAAAATTAGGAATTAAAATCAATGTTGTTATGAATTATTGGAGGCTCAAATTACGTCACACCAAATATTCCACTTAAAAATATATTATGGGGGAAATATTGCATATTTTCTGTTTGTCATAAAAAACTAAGATTTTGACGACAAAAAGTTATTCATTTAAAAAAAAAAAAAGTATAATTTATTTTTAACAATTTTATGATTGGAGCCCGTTTGGATTCCTGATAATTTTTGTGTTTTGTTTTTTAACTGCCTTTGCGCAAATTTAAAAAAATAAATTAAATAAAATCTATTTTTTTATGAACTATTAACCTATATAGGGCTCCAATTACTTCACATCAAATTGTAAATTTTGGGGGGAAATATTGCATGTTTTGTGTGTTTGCCATAAAATAAGTAAGTTTTCAATGACAAAAAGTGCATAAAACAAACAAAATATTAATAAAAACTTAACCGACGGATAGATCTGAAATTGATCTAGAGAGTTAAGCGTTGAAAGCAAAAACAAAATAAAATAATGTATGACCTATTTTTAACAATTTTATGATTGGGGCCATTTTTGATTCCTGAAAATTGTAGTTTTTTTTTTTTAACTGTCTTGGCTCAAAAAATTAGGAATTCAAATCAATGTTGTTAGGAATTATTGCAGGCTCAAATTACTTCACACCAAATATTCTACTGAAAAATATATTTTGGGGGAAATCTGCATATTTTCTGTTTGCCATAAAAAACTAAAAGTTTGACGACAAAAAGGGCATAAAACAAACAAAAAATATTTTAAAATAAAAAAAAAACATAGAAACAACAGTTAGATTTGAAGTTGTGTTAAAAATTTAATTGTCAAAATTAAAAATAAAATAAAATTATGACTTATTTTTTATCAATTTTATGATTGGGGCCCTTTTGGATTCCTGAGAATTTTAGGTTTTTTTTTTAACTGCCTTTGCTCAATTAAAATCAATCTTGTTATGAATTATTGACCTATTGAAGGCTCAAATTATTCACACCAAGTATTCCACTTAAAAATATTTTTTGGGGGAAATTTGCATATTTTCTGTTTGCCATAAAAATCTAAGATTTTGACGACAAAAAGGGCATAAAACAAACAAAAAATATTTAAAAAATAAAAACTTACAATCAACAGTTGGATCTGATGTTGTGTTAAAGATTTAATTGTCAAATGTATTTAAAAAAATGTATGACTTATTTTTAACAATTTTATGATTGGGGCCATTTTTGATTCCTGAGAATTTTAGTTGGTTTTTTTAACTGCCTTTGCTCAAAAAATTAGGAATTAAAATTAATGTTGTTATGAATTATTGGAGGTTCTAATTACGTCACACCAAATATTCCACTTAAAAATATATTATGGGGGAAATATTGTATATTTTCTGTTTGTCATAAAAAGCTAAGATTTTGACGACAAAAAGTTATTCATTTAAAAAAAAAAAAAGTATAACTTATTTTTAACAATTTTATGATTGGGGCCCGTTTGGATTCCTGATCATTTTAGTGTTTTTTTTAACTGCCTTTGCGCAAATTAAAAACATTTTTTTTAAATTAAATCTATTTTTTTATGAACTATTAACCTATATAGGGCTCCAATTACTTCACATCAAATTGTAAATTTTGGGGGGAAATATTGCATGTTTTGTGTGTTTGCCATAAAATAAGTAAGTTTTCAATGACAAAAAGTGCATAAAACAAACAAAATATTAATAAAAACTTAACCGACGGATAGATCTGAAATTGATCTAGAGAGTTAAGCGTTGAAAGCAAAAACAAAATAAAATAATGTATGACCTATTTTTAACAATTTTATGATTGGGGCCATTTTTGATTCCTGAAAATTGTAGTTTTTTTTTTTTAACTGTCTTGGCTCAAAAAATTAGGAATTCAAATCAATGTTGTTAGGAATTATTGCAGGCTCAAATTACTTCACACCAAATATTCTACTGAAAAATATATTTTGGGGGAAATCTGCATATTTTCTGTTTGCCATAAAAAACTAAAAGTTTGACGACAAAAAGGGCATAAAACAAACAAAAAATATTTTTAAATTAAAAAAACATAGAAACAACAGTTAGATCAGAAGTTGTGTTAAAAATCTAATTGTCAAAAGTAAAAATAAAATAAAATTATGATTTATTTTTTTATCAATTTTATGATTGGGGTCCTTTTGGATTCCTGAGAATTTTAGTGTATTTTTTTAACTGCCTTTGCTCAATTAAAATCAATCTTGTTATGAATTATTGACCTATTGAAGGCTCAAATTATTCACACCAAATATTCCACTTAAAAATATTTTGGGGGGGAAATTTGCATATTTTCTGTTTGCCATAAAAATCTAAGATTTTGACGACAAAAAGGGCATAAAACAAACAAAAAATATTTAAAAAATAAAAACTTATAATCAACAGTTGGATCTAATGTTGTGTTAAAGATTTAATTGTCAAAAGTATTTTAAAAAATGTATGACTTATTTTTAACAGTTTTATAATTGGGGCCATTTTTGATTCCTGAGAATATTTTTTTATTTTTTTTTTAACTGCCTTTGCTCCAAAAATTAGGAATTAAAATCAATGTTGTTATGAATTATTGGAGGCTCAAATTACGTCACACCAAATATTCCACTTAAAAATATATTATGGGGGAAATATTGCATATTTTCTGTTTGTCATAAAAAACTAAGATTTTGACGACAAAAAGTTATTCATTTAAAAAAAAAAAAGTAGAACTTATTTTTAACAATTTTATGATTGGGGCCCGTTTGGATTCCTGATAATTGTAGTGTTTTTTTTTAACTGCCTTTGCGCAAATTTAAAAAAATAAATTAAATAAAATCAATTTTTTTTTATGAACTATTAACCTATATAGGGCTCCAATTACTTCACATCAAATTGTAAATTTTGGGGGAAAATATTGCATGTTTTGTGTGTTTGCCATAAAATAAGTAAGTTTTCAATGACAAAAAGTGCATAAAACAAACAAAATATGAATAAAAACTTAACCGACGGATAGATCTGAAATTGATCTAGAGAGTTAAGCGTTGAAAGCAAAAACAAAATAAAATCATTTATGACTTATTTTCAACACTTTTATGAGTGGGGCTCTTTTGCTAAAAAAAAAGATTAAATAAAATCAATGTTGTTATAAATTATTGGAGGGCTAAAATTACTTGACACCAAATATTCCACTTAAAAATATATTTTTGGGAAAATATTGCATATTTTCTGTTTGCCATAAAAAAACTAAGATTTTGATGACAAAAAGGGCATAAAACAAACAAAAAAAATTTAAAATAAATTTTTTTTAAATAAACTACTTATAATCAACAGTTGGATCTGAAGTTGTGTTAGAGATTAAATTGTCAAAAGTAAAAAAAAAAAAAAAAAAATGTATGATTTATTTTTAACAATTTTATGATTGGGGCCCTTTTGGATTCCTGAGAATTTTAGTTGGGTTTTTTTTAACTGCCTTTGCTCAAAAAAATGATGAATTAAAATCAATGAAGGCTCCAATTACTTCACATCAAATTGTACCTTTTTGGGGGGGAAATATTGCATGTTTTGTGTGTTTGCCATAAAAGAAGTAAGTTTTCCGTGACAAAAACTGCATAAAACCAACAAATAATAATAATAAAAACGTAATCGATGCATAGAGCTGAAATTAATCTAGAGAGTTAAGCGTGGAAAGCAAAAAAATATATAATAATGTATGACTTGATGTATGACTGAAGGGATGTCAGAGGCAAGGAAACAACTTCACAATAACCTGAATAATAAAAGAACAGAAAATATGACAGAGTATACCGTATTTTATGGACCATAGAGCGTACCGGATTATAAGGCGCACTGCCGAATAGCACGTCTATCACTTCCGTTGTGTCCTTGAGCAAGACACGTCACCCTTGCTCCTGATGGGTCGTGGTTAGGGCGTTGCATGGCAGCTCCCGCCATCAGTGTGTGAATGTGTGTGTGAATGTGGAAATGGTATCAAAGTGCTTTGAGTACCTTGAAGGTAGAAAAGCGCTATACAAGTATAACCCATTTTACCCTTTACACACCATAATAGTACTCGTATGTTGAAGCACAGTACATCTGACTATGGTAGCCGTAATGCTACGACAATCCATCAAGCGGTGCGGCTTCATAGCTTACCAAAGACGTACTAAAACATTTTAACAGATTTTTGAGTGTCGTGTGTAATGTTCTGTATTCTCAATGGAACATTTAAAGTTTTGGTGTTGTTTATTAGTGTCATCTTGCAGTCTAAGTTAAAGTACCAATGATTGTCACACACATTGAGGTGTGGTGAAATTTGTCCTCTGCATTTGACCCATCCCCTTGATCATCCCCTGGGAGGTGAGGGGAGCAGTGGGCAGCAGCGGTGGCCGCGCCCGGGAATCATTTTTGGTGATTTAACCCCCAATTCCAACCCTTGATGCTGAGTGCCAAGCAGGGAGGTAATGGTCTCATTTTTATAGTCTTTGGTATGACTCGGCCGGGGTTCGAACGCACAACCAACCAATCTCACTCTAACCACTAGGAGCATAATTGATTTAGTTATCAAACCATTTGCATACATTTGTAATCTGGCACTCACTAAAGGAGAATTCCACATATCATATGAAAATTCCAAAAATATTACTACTTTACAAAGGCGCAAACGATCGAGAGTACTCCAATTATAGACCAATAACACTGCTTTCACTGTTCAACAAATCTTAGAAAAATTGTTTGCTGTTAGGTAAATGCATTTATTTTAAGCAATAGTCAACATGGAATCTGTCATAATCACACCACAACAGAAACAGGGAATCATTTTTGGTGATTTAACCCCCAATTCCAACCGTTGATGTTGAGTGGTAATGGGTCTCATTTTTATAGTCTTTGGTATGACTCGGCCGGGATTTGAACTCACAACCTACCGATCTCAGGGCGGACACTCTAACCACCAGGCCACTGAGTAGGTCTACACATATCTCTTATGTGTGACTGCCATCTACTGGTCACACTTTTCATTACACCATGTACCAAATAAAATTGCTTCGAGGTCAGTAAGCACAACCAGAATTATTCCGTACATTAGGCGCACCGGGTTATAAGGCGGCATGTGAATTTTTGAGAAAATGACAGGATTTTAATTGCGCCTTATAGCATACTTGCCAACCCTCCCGGATTTTCCGGGAGACTCCGAAAACGTCCCGGGACAAATTTTCTCCCGAAAATCTCCCGAAATTCAGGCGGACTCAGGTCCATGCGGACCTGAGTCCGCTTTCCCACAAAGTAAACAGCGTACCTGCCCAATCACGTTATAACTGTAGAATGATAAAGGGCGAGTTCTTGGTTTCTTATGTGGGTTTATTGTTAGGCAGTTTCATTAACGTCCTCCCAGACCCAGCGCGGCAACAACACACAACAACAGCAGTCACGTCTACCGTAAAGCAGTTTGTCTGCCGTAAACAGCAATGTTGTGACACTCTTAAACAGGACAATACTGCCATCTAGTGCATTTGATGAAAGCACTTTTGTGGGTGCCACACAGCAATGCATCATCAGCATGGTTAGAAAAATAGCGACAGAGAATAGAACAAGGATGGACAATTCAACCCTTAACTCAACAATGAGTAGATGAGTGTTATCTGTGTGTATATGTGTAAATAAATGAACACTGAAATTCAAGTATTTATTATGTATATATATATATATATATATATATATATATATATATATATATATATATATATATATATATATATATATATATATATAATAAAATAAATATATATTTATAGCTAGAATTCACTGAAAGTCAAGTATTTCTTGTATATATATATATATATATATATATATATATATATATATATATATATATGTATATATATATATATATATGTGTATATATATATATATATATGTTTGTATATATATATATATATATATATATATATATAATAAAATAAATATATATTTATAGCTAGAATTCACTGAAAGTCAAGTATTTCTTGTATACAGGTAAAAGCCAGTAAATTAGAATATTTTGAAAAACTTGATTTATTTCAGTAATTGCATTCAAAAGGTGTAACTTGTACATTATATTTATTCATTGCACACAGACTGATGCATTCAAATGTTTATTTCATTTAATTTTGATGATTTGAAGTGGCAACAAATGAAAATCCAAAATTCCGTGTGTCACAAAATTAGAATATTACTTAAGGCTAATACAAAAAAGGGATTTTTAGAAATGTTGGCCAACTGAAAAGTATGAAAAAGAAAAATATGAGCATGTACAATACTCAATACTTGGTTGGAGCTCCTTTTGCCTCAATTACTGCGTTAATGCGGCGTGGCATGGAGTCGATGAGTTTCTGGCACTGCTCAGGTGTTATGAGAGCCCAGGTTGCTCTGATAGTGGCCTTCAACTCTTCTGCGTTTTTGGGTCTGGCATTCTGCATCTTCCTTTTCACAATACCCCACAGATTTTCTATGGGGCTAAGGTCAGGGGAGTTGGCGGGCTAATTTAGAACAGAAATACCATGGTCCGTAAACCAGGCACGGGTAGATTTTGCGCTGTGTGCAGGCGCCAAGTCCTGTTGGAACTTGAAATCTCCATCTCCATAGAGCAGGTCAGCAGCAGGAAGCATGAAGTGCTCTAAAACTTGCTGGTAGACGGCTGCGTTGACCCTGGATCTCAGGAAACAGAGTGGACCGACAGCAGCAGATGACATGGCACCCCAAACCATCACTGATGGTGGAAACTTTACACTAGACTTCAGGCAACGTGGATCCTGTGCCTCTCCTGTCTTCCTCCAGACTCTGGGACCTCGATTTCCAAAGGAAATGCAAAATTTGCATGGTTGGGTGATGGTTTGGGGTGCCATGTCATCTGCTGGTGTCGGTCCACTCTGTTTCCTGAGATCCAGGGTCAACGCAGCCGTCTACCAGCAAGTTTTAGAGCACTTCATGCTTCCTGCTGCTGACCTGCTCTATGGAGATGGAGATTTCAAGTTCCAACAGGACTTGGCGCCTGCACACAGCGCAAAATCTACCCGTGCCTGGTTTACGGACCATGGTATTTCTGTTCTAAATTGGCCCGCCAACTCCCCTGACCTTAGCCCCATAGAAAATCTGTGGGGTATTGTGAAAAGGAAGATGCAGAATGCCAGACCCAAAAACGCAGAAGAGTTGAAGGCCACTATCAGAGCAACCTGGGCTCTCATAACACCTGAGCAGTGCCAGAAACTCATCGACTCCATGCCACGCCGCATTAACGCAGTAATTGAGGCAAAAGGAGCTCCAACCAAGTATTGAGTATTGTACATGCTCATATTTTTCATTTTCATACTTTTCAGTTGGCCAACATTTCTAAAAATCCCTTTTTTGTATTAGCCTTTCACAATATTCTAATTTTGTGACACACGGAATTTTGGATTTTCATTTGTTGCCACTTCAAATCATCAAAATTAAATGAAATAAACATTTGAATGCATCAGTCTGTGTGCAATGAATAAATATAATGTACAAGTTACACCTTTTGAATGCAATTACTGAAATAAATCAAGTTTTTCAAAATATTCTAATTTACTGGCTTTTACCTATATATATATATATATATATATATATATATATATATATATATATATATATATATATATATATATATATATATATATATATATATATATATAATATGAAATACTTGACTTAGTGAATTCTAGCTGTAAATATACTCGTCCCCTCTTAACCACGCCCCCAACCACGCCCCGCCCCCACCACCTCCCGAAATCGAAGGTCTCAAGGTTGGCAAGTATGCCTTATAGTCCGATATATACGGTACTTGGCTGTTAGGTTTACCAAATGCCTAAAGTAAAAACAGTATGGAACCAAACAAATATAAAAAAAAATGTACAGATAAATAAATGTGATCAGGTTCACAATAGTGGAAACTACTACTTTATACTGAACACAATGTTATTCATTCATTATTTTATTGTTAATGTTGAATATGTATTTATTCATAGCTGCTTCATTTCCCACCAAAATATGAATAATACATCCAGAAATGTGTATCAAATGGTGAAGAGTGTCTGTGGACTTGCTGTGTCTTGACGGACCCCGTAATGAATCCCACAAAAGTGGAAACCACCACTGACTAGATCCTGTGTTTGGCGTCCACGTGGTTCCGCTGCAGCTGTTTTAGCCATCGGAAACAGGCTGAGGCGGCTGTCTGCAGGCTGCACACACTCACCTTTAGCACACTGGCACACTAATACGCCTTAAGTACTTCAACAGGTGTGTATTTTTCACATCATCATCACATTTGTCGATATTATCTGATAGGTGCGGATTGCAGGTTTGTGGTGGCTGCGTTATATTTCTGTTTAAATGAGTCTGGTTGGAAATATTTTGTATATCTAAAACAAAATGTACCAGTTTTGATACTTGCAATTATGACCAGTGGAGGGAACATTCTGGTATAATTCAGTTGCCTCCTAATTGTTTTGTGAAAAGAAACGCTACTTTTGTTCCTTTTACATTGAATTGAATTTATTCCGATCTTCACAATTATTTACACCCTATGTGTCAAAGTCAAGGCCCGCAGGCCAGATCCGGGCCGCGAATGAATGATCTTGTCACGACTTGATCTTGGGAGTTTGCTTTTCCGGGCTGCAACGGAAAGTTGGCACGGGCGAGACAGGAATGAAGGTACATGATTTATTATTATCAAAAAAAAGGAATAAATGAAAGCGCGCACAGTGGCGGAGAATAAACTATGAAACCAAAAGACTATAGCAAAAAATACAAATGAAAAGCACGCACAGTGGCGGAGAACAAACTATGAAAAACAAAAAGACTATAAACATGGAACCAAAACTTACTTTGACAAGGGACATGAAGCAGGATCTTAGAGGAATGGACAGAGCATAAATGTGGTGTGATCGTCAGGACGAACAACAGAAAATGAATGAACTTAAATACTATGGACATGATTAGTGAAAGCAGGTGCGTGACTCAAAACGTGAAACAGGTGCGTGACGTGACAGGTGAAAACTAATGGTTGCTATGGTGACCAGACAAGGGAGTGAAAAGACAGAAACTAAACAAAACATGACTTAAAACAAAACATGATAATACAGACATGACAGATCTACGGCAGTGTTTTTCAACCTTTTTTGAGCCAAGGCACATTTTTTTGTGTTGAAAAACTCCGGAGGCACACCACCAGCAGAAATCATTCAAAAACAAAACTCAGTTGACAGTAAAAAGTCGTTGTCGCAATTGTTGGATATGACTTTAAACCATAACCAATCATGCATCAATATAGCTCTTGTCTCAAAGTAGGTGTACTGTCACCACCTGTTACATCACCATGACTTATTTTGAGTTTTTTGCTGTTTTCCTGTGTGTAGTGTTTTAGTTCTTGTCTTGCGCTCCTATTTTAGTGGCTTTTTCTCTTTTTTTGGTATTTTCCTGTAGCAGTTTCATGTCTTCATTTGAGCGATATTTCCCGCAATTACTTTGTTTTAGCAATCAAGAATATTTCAGTTGTTTTTATCCTTCTTTGTGGGGACATTGTTGATTGTCATGTCATGTTCGGATGTACTTTGTGGACGCCGTCTTTGCTCCACAGTAAGTCTTTGCTGTCGTCCAGTATTCTGTTTTTGTTGACTTTGTAGCCAGGTCAGTTTTAGTTTCGTTCTTCACACCCTTCCCAAAGCTTCAATACCTTTTCTGAGGGGTACTCACCTTTTGTTTATTTTTGGTTTAAGCATTAGACACCGTTTTACCTGCACACTGCCTCCCGCTGTTTCCAACATCTACAAAGCAATTAGCTACCGGCTGCCACCTACTGATATGGAAGAGTATTACACGGTTACTCTGCCCAACTCTAGACAGCACCGACACTCAACAACAACACTTGCAGACTATAATTACTGGTTTGCAAAAAATATTTTGAACCCAAATAGGTGAAATTAGATCATCTCCCACGGCACACCAGACTGTATCTCATGGCACACTAAGCTGCGGCACGGTGGTTGAAAAACACTAATCTATGGACCCCGGGATGATATTTGATTAGTATTAGAACCGCCTGCTGCTGATTTGCACGCACCAACCTAGGAATTTTCTAAATTCTTGACCCCGTCAAGTCATAAAAATGGGGTCCCTCGGTAAATTTTTGGGGTCCCACTTTTTTGTAAGCGTTTTGAAAACAAATGATAAATATATGCATTATCCTGTTGTACACACATTCTACAGTCGCGGGCAAAAGTTGACATACACTTGTAAAGAACATAATGTCATTGATTGATTGATTGATTGAAACTTTTATTAGTAGATTGCACAGTACAGTACATATTCCGTACAATTGACCACTAAATGGTAACACCCCAATAAGTTTTTCAACTTGTTTAAGTCGGGGTCCACGTTAATCAATTAATGGTACAAGTATATGCTATCAGCATAATACAGCCATCACACAAGTTAATCATCAGAGTATATACATTGAATTATTTACATTATTTACAATCCGGGGGGTGGGATGTGGAGGGGGTTGGGGCGGGGGGAGGGAGGTTAGGTTGGGTTGCTATCAGCATACTTCAGTCATCAACAATTACGTTGTCTGAGAAATGGACATTGAAACAGTGTAGGTGTGACTTGGTAGGATATGTACAGCGAGCGGTGAACATAGTGAGCTAAGAAAGCATAAGAACAAGTATATACATTTGATTAATTACAATCCGGGGAGGTGGGATGTGGTAGGGGGAAGGGGTTAGGCTAGGGTTGTAGCTGCCTGGAGGTGTTCTTTTAGTGCGGTTTTGAAGGAGGATAGAGATGCACTTTCTTTTACACCTGTTGGGAGTGCATTCCATATTGATGTGGCATAGAAAGAGAATGAGTTAAGACCTTTGTTAGATTGGAATCTGGGTTTGACATGGCTGTCTTGAGTTACCAATAATTTCTACGACTGTTATTTTTTTTTTGTGATAGAGTGATTGGAGCACATACTTGTTGGTCACAAAAAACATTCATGAAGTTTGCTTCTTTTATGAATTTATTATGGGTCTACTGAAAATGTGAGCAAATCTGCTGGGTCAAAAGTATACATACAGCAATGTTAATATCTCGTATTTTCCGCACCATAAGGCGCCCTGGGTTATAAGCCGCGCCTTCAATGAACGGCATATTTCAAAACTTTGTCCACCTATAAGCCGCCCCGTGTTATAAGCCGCATCTAACTGCGCTAAAGGAATGTCAAAAAAACAGTCAGATAGGTCAGTCAAACTTTAATAATATATTAAAAACCAGCGTGATGTGGGCGCGCATGGAGTCGTATATCAACATGGACGGAGCTGTGTGAAAAAAGCCACCCGGCCTCTTCGCGTAAACTTACCTTAACCACTCGCTCATCTTTTCTTCATCCATCCATCCCTTCGAGTTAGCTTTTATGATGACGCCGGCTGGAAAGGTCTCTTTTGGCAAGGTCTTCCTTTTGAATATCACCATGGGTGGAAGTTTCTGGCCATTAGCATGGCAAGCTAGAACCACAGTGAAGGATGACTTCTCATTCCCTGTGGTGCGAATATTCACCGTACGTGCTCCCGTTGTATCCACAGTGCGGTTCACAGGAATATCAAAAGTCAGTGGAACCTCGTCCATGTTGATAATGTTCTCTGGCCGGATCTTTTTTTCAGCTATCTTGTTTTTACAATATGCACGGAAAGTAGCCAGCTTTTCTTGAAAGTCTTTAGGCAGTTGCTGTGAAATAGTAGTCCGTGTGCGGATGGAGAGATTGCGTCTTGGAAACCTGTCGCTTAGTAGGAGCCATTTTGTGGTCTTTACAGATGTAAACACACAAAGGAAATGAAACGTAATATCTGCGCTCTTCTTCTACGCGGGCGGGTGGTTGCTTACAGTAGAAGAAGAAGCGCTTCCTGTTCTATGGGGGCGGGTGCTTACCTTGGCGGTTGCTTGCGTAGAAGAAGAAGCACTTCCTCTTCTACGGGGAAAAAAGATGGCGGCTGTTTACCGTAGTTGCGAGACCGAAACTTTATGAAAATGAATCTTAATATTAATCCATATATAAAGCGCACCGGGTTATAAGGCGCACTGTCAGCTTTTGAGTAAATTTGTGGTTTTTAGGTGCGGCTAATAGTGCGGAAAATACGGTACATGTAGGGCTGGGCGATATGGCCTTTTTTTAATATCGCGATATTTTAAGGCCATATCGCGATACTCGATATATATCTCGATATTTTGCCTTAACCCTTGAATGAACACTTGATGCATATAATCACAGCAGTATGATGATTTTATGTGTCTACATTAAAACATTCTTCTGCATTAATATATGCTCATTTTAAACTTTCATGCAGAAAAGGAAATCACAACTAAAAAAAATCACTATTTTTTTCATACGGTGTTGATGTGGAAATGTTTGCCTCGGCATTTTGATGGTGTGGGCGTGTGGCACCGAACGGAGATGTTGACATGCGAAAATATTGTTTTTAATATTGTTGTGCAGCACTTTGGAAACATTTTTGTTGTTTAAATGTGCTATATAAATAAAGTGGATTGGATTGGAGTGAGTACTCTTCATTCACTAGCAGGTGACTTTTCAAATGATGCTACATATTAGCAGTAGGCTACTGCTACTTTTTATAGGAACGTTTCGCCCCACACTTGACAAATGACGGTTGTCTGTTCGACATATTTCTACTTGAAGCCAAACCACCGCCAGACGATGGACCCACTGCTGTTTTTTGGCGGAATTACATACTTGCCAACCCTCCCGGATTTTCCAGGAGACTCCCGAAATTCAGAGCCTCTCCCGAAAGCCTCCCGGGACAAATTTTCTCCCGAAAATCTCCCGAAATTCAGGCGGACTCAGGTCCTCCACAATATAAAAAAGTACCTGCCCAATCACGTTATAACTATAGAATGATGGAGGGCGAGTTCTTGGTTTCTTATGTGGGTTTATTGTTAGGCAGTTTCATTAACGTCCTCCCAGCGTGGCAACAACACACAACAACAGCAGTCACTTTTTTGTATACCGTAAAGCAGTTCGTCTGCCGTAAACAGCAATGTTGTGACACTCTTAAACAGGACAATACTGCCATCTAGTGCATTTGATGAAAGCACTTTTGTGCGTGCCACACAGCAATGCATCATCAGAGAGGGTAGGGTGTTCAGCATGGTTCGAAAAATAGTGACAGAGAATAGAACAAGGATGGACAATTCAACCCTTAACGCAAGTATGAATTAATTCTTCCTTCTTTTGTTACCAGATTCGTACCTTCTTTCGCTCGTATTATCGCTAGCATCACAGCTAACGTTACCCATGCTGCTACCTCTCTGCTGCGCGAGGGCGTATACGTATGTGACGTATGACGTGACAGTATGTGACGTGTGTAAGAAGGTGCGCTTGCTGTCTGTGAGAAGGAGACACAGGAAAGAGCGAGTAGAGCATGTAGTTTAATGCCCGCAGCTAAAAGCAACTGCGTGAGAACGCATACTCGAATATCACGATATAGTTATTTTCTATATCGCACAGAGACAAACCCGCGATATATCGCGCATATCGATATATCGCCCAGCCCTACTTACATGTCCCTTGGCAAGTTTCACTGCAATAAGGCGCTTTTGGTAGCCATCCACAAGCTTCTGCTTGAATTTTTTTACCACTTCTTTTGACAAAATTGGTGCAGTTCAGCTAAATGTGTTGGTTTTCTGACATGGACTTGTTTCTTCAGCATTGTCCACACATTTAAGTCAGGACTTTGAGAAGGCCATTCTAATTCTAGCCTGATTTAGCCATTCCTTTACCACTTTTAACATGTGTTTGGGGTCATTGTCCCAACTGCGCCTAAGACTCAACCTCCGGGCTGGTGATTTTAGGTTGTCCTGAAGAATTTGGAGGTAATCCTCCTTTTCCATTGTCCCATTTACTCTCTGTAAAGCACCAGTTCCATTGGCAGCAAAGCAGGACCAGAGCATAATACAACCACCACCATGCTTGACGGTAGGCATGGTGTTCCTGGGATTCGCCTTTTCTCCTCCAAACATATTGCTGGGTATTGTGGCCAAACAGCTCAATTTTTGTTTCATCTGACACCACATGGACAAAGATAAGACCTTCTGGAGGAAAGTTCTGTGCTCAGATGAAACTTGTTACAAAAAATGTCAATTAGGATAATACACAATGTTGCATATAGAGAACATTCAAACCCTTTATTTATTGAATCAAAAATATTGAAATCCAACAACTTGGTGCATTTGCAAACTATAACCCGCACTGATTGTGATGTGTGAAATGTGTACATAAAGAGTACAGAGAGTGACCATATGTGTTAGTAAGTGATATAAAGTGGAAAAGGGGGTAACTGCTTCTTCCTACTCCTTTTTGGCATACTTGCCAACCCTCCCGGATTTTCCGGGAGACTCCCGAAATTCAGCGCCTCTCCCGAAAACCTCCCGGGACAAATTTTCTGCCAAAAATCTCCCGAAATTCAGGCGGAGCTGGAGGCCACGCCCCCTCCAGCTCCATATATAAACAGTGTGCCTGCCCTAACACATTATAACTGTAGAATGATCGAGGGCGAGTTCTTGGTTAGCATTAATAAAATACCAAAATATAAATAATAAAAATATAAAATAAATGAACATTGAAATTCAAGTATTTATTTTATTTATATATACATATAAATATAATAAAATAAATATATATTTATAGCTAGAATTCACTGAAAGTCAAGTATTTCTTATATATATATATATGAAATACTTGTGAATTCGAGCTGTAAATATACTCCTGCCCTCTTAACCACGCCCCTAACAACGCCCCCGCCCCAACCACGACCCCCGCCCCACCCCCGACCACGCCCACCCACCCCGTCCCCCCACCTCCCGAAATCGGAGGTCTCAAGGTTGGCAAGTATGCTTTTTGGACATGTAAAGAAAATGTAAAAATGTGATGCATCACTTTGTTTAAAATAAAATACAATAAATAAATAAATCAGAATCTATTGATGACTGTTTGCGGAGACACGTTCATTCTGCTGTAGGGTGCTAAAAGCGGGCACAAATAGACTAAAAAACAGTTTTTACACAAGAGCCATAGTAGCATTAAATGTGTCCGTCATGTCCTCATGTATCATGTCTTTTTATTTTTTTCGGACTATAATGTGCAATAATGTTGTATGTGTATATGTATATATATATGCAGGCCCGGCCCTAACCAATGTGGCGCCCTAGGCAAGATTTTAGGTGGCGCACCCCCACATCGGCAGTGAAGTGTATATACTCACAAGAACCCGAATAGCTTTGTCTTTGACCTTTTTTTTTTTTTTTTTACTTACAACAATACCTAATATATAAAAGGGGTGAAAAAGTGACTATTACCTGCAAGCAAACATTAGCTAACCAGAAGGCAATAACAATGTAAACAAAAAACACCTGCTTAAAAGATCTAATACAAATGTCCCTGAGGAATGTAAGGTGGGAGTACTGTAATTACCTAACGTTACATTATCATTTTCCATAACAATTTAGCCCCCTCCACAATATTAACCCGACGTTAAAACAGAACTAGCTATTTATTGATTAGCAATTGCCGAATCATGTAACATTAGCTTAATGCTAAAAAGCCAGGTTACTATCACATTCTGTAACAGACAAATAATTTCATGTAGGCTAACTTTACCTACCTGCTACCTCTGTCTTTTCTCGTTTCTCCTCCTCTTCTTTTCTCTTTTTTCTTCCCTGGGCACCTGACAGTTTTGGCCGTTTTGACATCTTGTGTTGATTTTTTGATGTGGTGACGTCCAAAAAGAGTCATGATACGGGAAGGGAGGGGGCGCACCGTGCGGGGGGAGGAGCGTAATGTTGTAACAAATAATATTTCTATTAAATAGGCTTTACTTTGCATTTTAATTAACGTGGGATTATTTTTTGTATTTAGAAATAATAGTACCAACTTTTTTTTTTTTTCTCCAACATTTGTGGCACTGGCGTGGCGCCCCCTGATGGACGGCGCCCTTAGCATTTGCCTATACGGCCTATGCCACGGGCCGGCCCTGTATATATGCATATGTATGGATATGTGCATGTGTGTAGATATATACACATATATATATATATAGATATCTTCTTTTTTTTTTTTTTTTTCTTTTTTTTTTTTACTATTTATATTACTAAATGATTGTGTATGCACCTTAGGGGATCTGCTCCAATTTCGTTGTTCTTTGAACCTGTTCACTGTAATAATGACAAATAAAACTATTCTATTCTATTCTCATTAGAGAGATTTCTTCCAGCTGATACAGTCACATGACACCTAACATCCATGACCAATCAAACGGAGCCTGGCAATCACGTGATCCATGACGTAGAGGGCAGTGCTTACTTTACCAAGTATGAAAAATAACATTAATATCATGTGTCTTTAGAAATGTTCACATTTCAACCTACAACAATTCTACTTCCAGCGGGAGAAAACACACGTATGGTAAGTCGTAGATATTTGTGTTATGTTTTAACTGTGCCTATGCTAACATTAGCCTTGGTATAAAAGTGCATCGTTTAGCTGCTAGCTGTTCGCTCTTAGCTGCTAGCTCGTAGCTGTCATGTTTAAATTGTACTATTAAGTTGTGACTTGGTAGTTCTCAATGATGTCGAACTACATTTACAAGTTGAAGAATTGCTAAGTTTCCAGACCACTTCACTTGTACGCATATGATAGGAGCGAGCTCACTGGTATCAAACTCAAGGCCCGGGGGCCAAATCTGGCCCGCCAAGTTATTTTACGTGGCCCGGGAAAGCCTGGAAAAAATATGCGTTAATAAAATGCTTAATCTTCTCTTACTAAATATATTTCCTTTTTGACATAAAAATTAAGTACTGCATGCAATTGCATATCTTTTACATTTCAATATTATCAAAATATATTATCATGGCCCTGCGATGAGGTGGCGACTTGTCCAGGGTGT
>NC_084568.2:5490000-5547500 GCF_033978685.3 Nerophis lumbriciformis
ATGTAAAGTATCCAAACAGAAGAATAAGTGATTATTACATTTTAACAGAAGTGTAGATAGAACATGTTGAAACGGAAAATAAGCAGATATTAACAGTAAGTGAAGAAGTGGATTAACAATCCATTTTTACAGCTTGTCCCTCATAATTTTGACAAAATAATAGGTGTATAAATGACACAATATGTTACTGCATACGTCAGCAGACTAATTAGGAGCCTTTGTTTGTTTACTTACTACTAAAAGACAAGTTGTCTAGTATGTTCACTATTTTATTTAAGGACAAAATTGTTCTTTGATTGCAGTAAGAAACATGTTTAATGTACCTTAAGACATTTTGTTAAAATAAAGACAATAATGCCATTTTTTTTGGCTCCCTTTTTATATAGAAAAGTATCAAAATACATTTTGGTATACCAAAATATTGGTATCGGGACAACCCTCGAAAAAAGAACAGTGACCTCTAACCCCCCAGACAATATGTCAAAGCAAATAATACTGTACTTATAAATATGCTCATAAATAACTATTTTACCTTCTAAAAAGAACAGCAGCGGTGTTCAAATAAAAAATAAAAATAAAAACCCCAAAACATACATTCAATAAAAAATCTTTCTATTTGTATTCGTTATTTAAGCCTTTTTTTTTTTAATCACTTTAAGCCTTTTTGCTCTATTCTCCCTTTGAGACTGGGTTTCTTTTTTGCTTATTCTATTTCTAGAATGTGCTACGGGCCCATAAAAAAGAGCTGTTTTCAGCAAATGTACCCCAGGCCTCCCTGGTGAAATTAGTACATGTTTTTTTAGCACCTATAGATGCGATTAAAGTTGGTTTGCACTTATCTGGATGTTCTCTGTGGTTATGCACACTTCCTGGGCTTTGCTCTCACTTTTGTGACTGTTTTGCTTTCTATTATGATTACCGAATACATGCTTGATGCAAGATGCACCTCTTTCACTTTTAATGCGTACCTCTTCTCGCTGATTAGTGACTAAATTGTACAGCATATCATTTCTGCTACATCTTATTCTCTTGTAAAGCAGGCGCGTTGTGAAGTGGAGTTACGCCGCACCGACAGTGATGCTACACTGCCACACTTCCATTACATTGTTGGCGCTAGGAAATTTCAAAATGGGGTCCTAGGGACAACCATCAAGTCATAAAAATGGGGTCCCACTTTTTTGTAACCGTTTTGAAAACAAATGATCAATGTGTGCATTATCTTGTTATATCTCACTTTCTATATCGTTTTTTGGAAAAAAGTTGTGTCAGGTTCAAACACTGATGACATCTATTAAAGCAGGGGTGCTCATTACGTCGATCGCGGGCTACCGGTCGATCGCGCAGGGTGTGTCAGTCGATCACCAGCCAGGCATTAAAAAAATAGTCCTAAAAATGAGCGATCATAAATCTTCACTATGACGTCACTTTCGTCACTTGATTGACATTCACGGCACCCGAGGGTCTTCTGAGATGACGCTGGCTGCTGCCAGCTCATTAAAATTACCGACTGGAAGGCGAGAAACACTTTATTTCAACAGACTCTGGCGCCGTACCTGTCGTCAAAACTCCAAAGACCGACTGCACAGTTGCACAATAAAAGCTCTGCTTCATCCTGCCTGCGCTGCCAAAATAAGAGTCTCAGAAAGCTGGCGTGCACAAGCTAGCAAGCTACGGAGTTTGCCGACAATGTATTTCTTGTAAAGTGTATACAAAGGAGTACGGAAGCTGGACAAATAAGATGCCAAAAACCAACCACTTTCATGTGGTATTGGACAGAAAGGAGGACTTTTTTTCTCCTCCATTCGAAAATGCGGACATTATCAGCACCACTATCTGATTCCAATCAATGCAAGTCATCAGAATCAGGTAATACACCAACTTATATTGTCTTCATGAAAGAAAGGAATCTATATGTGTTAAACATGCTTGTATTATCTTTAAACACCTTTAACTTGTAACAATATTAACTATATGTGTTAAACATGCTTGTACTATCTTTAAACACCTTTAACTTGTTAACAATATTAACTATATGTATTAAACATTCTTGTATTATCATTAAACACCTTTAACTTGTTAACAATATTAACTATATTTATTAAACATACTTGTATTATCATTAAACACCTTTAATTTTTTAACAATATTAACTATATGTGTTAAACATGCTTGCATTATCATTAAACACCTTTAACTTGTTGACAAAAACATATATTTCATAAATAAGTAAATATAAATTATATATATGAATGAGGTAGATCCCCACGACTTGATCAATTGAAAAGTAGCTCGCCTGCAGAAAAAGTGTGAGCACCCCTGTATTAAAGAGACAAGAAGCAAGGAATCATGCAGAGACAGAGTTAAATTTTGCTCAATTGAGGAGAGACGTTTTTTGGGCTGTACTCTAGTTACAGATCCAAACTACGCTCTAAAGTCCAGCCCATGTGCTTCCTCTGTTTATTTGGGAGGTCCCTGGTTACATCACTGAAGCTGCTGCTGAAGGAGGTGGGGTAATCTCAGCAACCACAGTTAGACACAATATATGACTAGAAATGCAAATGTGCTGACACTCGTGATATCGCCTTGTCTCTGCTCTGTCTGCGTCACGGTACTCGATGTTCGGCCTTGGCAGTCAGCAGGCTGAGTCTGGACACAACACTGATACGAGACGACTTGCAATCTTTTGGATTGCCAGCTTTGCACACATAGAAAAATACAACTTCAGCACAATTGATAATAACTATAGCAACGACCTTTAAGCATAAGAGTTGTGTGATAATATATACATAATTATTCTAACATTTGTCATAAATGTTACTCAATTAATTAAAAAAGTTATACAAAAGAAAACACATTTTTATGCATGTGCAGCTGAGAGAGGCATGACCCCGAACGAGACAAGCGGTAGAAAATGGATGGGTGTAATTTATTCAGTTATAAACATTCATTCACTCCTCGCTACTGAAGCCACTTTTCATTGAAGCGTCGCTTCTTGGGTTTATTGCTCACCATGACGAAAACAACAACACGCGGGAGCCCCAATACCGGAAATGCAGTATTTGTGATTGATAAAACTTTCAGCGAATCAAAATTTAAGAAATTGTACCGGAAAGTTCATTACTTTGAAGTCGATCAATAAAAACGCAATGAACAGGGGCGGAAATTTGACCTGGCAAATATAAACAAAGCAAAACACCGGCGGAAAGCGATAATCGCTAAAAAAAAAAGCCGGAGAATGCAGGGTCGGTAAAAAACATTTTTTTAAATCTGCGTCCCGGGAACGTGCGGAGTTCCGGAAATGCGCGTCCTTTCTGATTTTAATGCGTAAAAAACACACAAAAAGTGCGTTATCATTTGTTTATGAGCGAGGTTGAACCGGCAGCGCCAAATTCGCGACAAGCTTCCACAAATAATACTTTAATTTCCGGACAATTTAATAACCTACTGCTTTTTTCCATGCTTTGAAAAGTGCGGCTAATCTATGGATTTTACTTCGCTAACATCTTAAATTATGGTATGTATCAAGCAATGTACTAAAATGATCCACTATTAAAAAAAAAAAATGCTCAAACTCTGTTTGCAAAGAATCTATAATACGTATAATATCTTCATACATATTTAAAAAGGAGAAAATCTTAATTATCTCATAAAGGAAGAATAAAGACATCGATTTTTCTGTTTTGTTTTATCAGCCGTTTTACTGCCGTGTTATAGGCGCCATTTAGAAACAATTACAGTATGTAAATAAACATTTACAACATTTTTCTATGCAAATCTCTCATTTTACTATCTGCGGCCTAATATATGAAAAAAATGTTTTTCTAAAATTAAGTGGATGCGGCTTATATGCTGGTGCGGCTTATAGTCCGGAAATACGGTATATGGGAAACACTGGCTAATTTTTTTAAGAGAGAAGGCCTTCTTTTTTGGCGCTGACACAGAGAATTGACACGGAAGTGTTGTGCAGTATTTGGTACTCATGATGCTAAAAAAGCAGGTATTTTTTGCCTCTTGGTATGATACTTTTGACAACCCTACTATACACTGTTGCGTTTTGGACCAGTTGTTCCTCCCAGGGAATTCAAGTCACAATTCGCTCCCAAGTTCTTTCCGACACTTAAAGCTGAGTTGAAAAACCACCAGAGACAGAATAGGTATTTTGTTGTATATTCTCAAAGCTTTGCCAATATACATTGATTGAGACCAGTCTAACCCTAGAACATTCTATTGCGCCTCCCAAAATGGTCTGTCTTCCCGATCCCACCACCCTCTCTCTCGTCCCATCTCTGTAGACAAAACAAATGCTAGTCAAAACACATTCCAAAGAACTCAAGGTTAACACACACAGTATACTTGCTGACAGAGCATCAAGAGAAGAAATGGAAAACACGAGCTGTTTTCAAATATGACAAAGAAATGGAAGAAGTACAACTTAAATTCGGATATATGTAAATATCTGCCTCCGACAACACCCACCCGGCTTATTAGGTCCATCTGCACAAGCAAATATTTTGCCGAATCAGTTAAATATCAGTCTTTATGTATTGGATCTGCTTACTTAAATTACTGCCGTAGTCATTTATAGACATCGAGGTTATTTATCTTCCAAAATGTGTAGCTTTGACAATAAGAAATAGACCATAAACAAATGTCCACTGCAGGGGACACTGGTTCCCAGGAGGATATGATAACCTGGTGTTTACAACAAACGTGTGGTAGGAAACAGCTCATGTCGCCTGTCTGTCTTTTCTAGTGGTCCCATTTGTGTCATTTGACCTCATTTCTGCTCCGTGATGGTGTCACTGACCCCTGTTGCAAGCTGGAGGCTGAAGGGGATTCCCAATCTGTACACAAACATGTCAATGATTGGTCCGCAGCATCCTCAACAAAGGAGTTCTACAATACAGTAAGTTGCATGTTTTGATGTCTATTTTGATACACAAAAGTCTCTCAGCGTCCGGAGCTAGGGTTGTACGGTATACCGGTACTAGTATATTATCGCGGTACTAATGAATCAAAAACGGTACTATACTCTGTTTGAAAAGTTCCGGTTCCTGGGCATGACGGTGCGTCGTCACATTGTGACATTGCTGGTTTTACGAGCAGAGGAGCATGTTCGGCAGCACACAATCACAGAGTACTTACAAGCAGACACAGTGTGTAGACAGAAAAGGGAGAACGGGCGCATTTTGGCTTAAAAATTTACGATAAAGGTGAAGTTATAACACTGAAACGCCCTCAGGAAGAAGTGCTTTAAGACATGGCTAGCTAGCTAGCGGCGAACATCCATCCGCAGTCTGCAGTGTTTTAGCTACTTCTAAATCACTAATCCTCGCCTCCATGGCGACAAATAAAGTCAGTTTCTTACAAGTATCATCCCTGCAGGACGAGGAATAGCTAAACATGCTTCACTACACACCGTAGGAGGATACAATAGCTAACAGATTTAAGTGGACCCCGACTTAAACAAGTTGAAAAACGTATTGGGGTGTTACCATTTAGTGGTCAATTGTACGGAATATGTACTGTACTGTGCAATCTACTAATAAAAGCTTCAATCAATCAATCAAACAAACGCCATGGGTGGATCTACACCTAACATCCATGTAATGATACCAAGTACAATAGCGTATCTAGTCTATACCACTATGATTACATCGATATTTTTTATCGTCACAAAATCTTTTTTCCTTTTTTTAAATTTCATATTATGTTTATAAACTCAGTACCGTATTTTTCGGACTATAAGTCGCAGTTTTTTTCATAGTTTGGCCGGGCTCCAGTGCGACTTATATATGTTTTTTTCCTTTTTTATTATGCATTTTCGGCAGGTGCGACTTATACTCCGGTGCGACTTATACTCCGAAAAATACGGTAAATATGTCCCTGGACACATGAGGACTTTGAATATGACCATTTGGTATCATCCAAAACTAATGTAAAGTATCCAAACAACAGAAGAATAAGTGACTATTACATAGGGATGTCCCGATCCAGGTTTTTGCACTTCCGATCTGATACCGATATTGTTTTTGCACTTCCGATCCGATACCGATACTGGCCTATCCGAGCATGTATTAAAGTTGAAAGTTATTTAGCCTACTTAGTTGTCAGAATCATTTTGAAAAGGGTTTTAGTACTCTTGATAACAACTAGCCAGCTGAATTAGGGGAGTTTGAATAATACACAATGGTTGGTAACAAGAAACTGACCTGTTTATTCAAGGATAAACACAAAATAGACAAAATTATACATGACAAACAGAAATGGCATCATTGAACTAGGACTGAGCGATATGGCCTTTTTTTAATATCGCGATATTTTAAGGCCATATTGCGATACACGATATATATCTCAATATTTTGCCTTAGCCTTGAATGTACACTTGATGCATATAATCACAGCAGTATGATGATTCTATGTGTCTACATTAAAACATTCTTCTTCATACTGCATTAATATATGCTACTTTTCAACTTTCATGCAGAGAAGGAAATCACAACTAAAAAAATCACTATTTTTTTCATACGGTGTTGATCTGGAAATGTTTGCCTCGGCATTTTGATGGTGTGGGCGTGTGGCACCGAACGGAGATAAGCGTCTCGACAGACGTTACAATATTTGAACAATGATGACGAAAACTGTTTTCTCTGTCGTGTCCGTGTGTCGAAAATTGTTATGCGCTTATTTTTGTTTTTGATTTTGTGCGTGGCATATAATTGCTGTGCGCAGAGGACGTTTGAGCAGTGCGCAATTGCACAGGCGCGCACCTTAGAGGGAACGTTGGTCACACAGCTGCGCTAGCATCACAGCTAACGTTAGCCATGCTGCTACCTCCCTGCTGGGAAAGGGCGTATACGTATGTGACGTATGATGTGACGTGTGTAAGAAGGTGCGCTTGCTGTCTGTGAGAGGGAGACACAGGAAAGAGTGAGAAGAGCCTGTCGTGTAATGCCAGCAGCTAAAAGCAACTGCGTGAGAATCCACAGACCTGTGGATGTGTTGAAGGTGTGCTGGAAAATGCGGAACGGAAATTAGGGAGCAGCAGAAAAGTGGCATGTATTATTTAAGTCGGCGCGCTGAAAAACACGGACCAGAGTTTTTTTTTTAAACTGGATCTGGATCGGCATTTTCCCATGCCTTGCCGATACGCATTTTTTGGCAAATATCGGCGGCCGATCCGATCCAAATATCGGATCGGGACATCCCTACTATTACATTTTAACAGAAGTGTAGATAGAACATGTTGACACGGAAAATTAGCAGATATTAACAGTAAATGAACAATTAGATTAATAATAAACACAATTACAGCTTGTCCCTCATAATGTTGACAAAATAGAATGAGCATTTTTCATTCTATTTTGTCAACCTCCGCTTTTGCCATTTCTAATACAAAGTAGAGTATAGTTTGAACTTATATCTGTCAGTAGACTCCATATGGAAGCACTAAAAACTGACCGCAAGAAGACGCAGTCCAAGTGGAGGCATGTCAATAAGACCGCCCACAAATCGGCGCATCCTAAAGAAACGGTCAGAAAGCAGCTTGAAGATGATCTGTAAAACATCATCTATGCAACATTTCGACCAAAGAACCACCATTACATGTTATGTAGACCACAAAGAAGTGATTTAAATGTGGAAAAAAATCATGAGGCCCTTTTTAAAAAAGGCTTGGGAATGCGTTTTATATCCCATCTAACCGTACTGGCATTGTCATATGACCCCTCCTCGTTATGTTCCACTCGGGGTTCTGACAATCAGCTGCAGCACACGCCAGGAAGCAGGAAGTGTTTTGGAAGAGAAATTAATTTCGAGCTCGGTTTGAGCATTTTTGAAATAAATTGGAGATAATGGAGAAGCTACAGAAGGAATACAAGAATCAGTCCGTGAAAAGAACATGTTGGAGTCTGAACAAGTCCTTAAAAAAAGCAGCATGTGGTTGATTGTTTAAAAAAAAAAAAAAAAACAGATGTAAGCACAGCAGGGGGCCAGGTACTAATCCCAATCTCTCAATCCACTCTCTCCCGTGGAAGCACAAACTAATATTTCATTTATTTTTATTTTTTTCCTTGCCTTTGACAAAGTCGAGAACAGATTTAGAAGACACTGGAGCTCCAAGTCAACCGTGGCAGGAGTGGAAAAGGTTTGAGGGGTTTTCATGCCGGGGGGATTGTAGTCTGGCAGAGTTTTGCCGGTTAGGAAGCAGCTGCCTTGACCCATTTCTCTGCTGCTCGGGACTCTGGATTTGATGTGCTCAGAGGGGCCACGCAGACGTGAAACAGTTCTGCCTTTGACTTTTGTGAGGGATGCCTTACAGTTTTGGCAGACAGGCGGTTGAATGGAATGACATGTACAAACTTGGGGTTTTGTAATTTGCCTTCCATGATTAACTCACCAATATGTCTGTTGTGGAGGGCTAGCATCGACTGCAGAAATTATGCTGTTTATAACCTTTAGAGCAGGGGTGCTCATTACGTCGATCGCGAGCTACCGGTCGATCTCGGAGGGTGTGTCAGTCGATCACCAGCTAGGCATTAAAAAAATAGTCCTAAAAATGAGCGATCATAAATCTTCACTATGACGTCACTTTCGTCACTTGATTGACATTCACGGCACCCGAGGGTCTTCTGAGATGACGCTGGCTGCTGCCAGCTCATTAAAATTACCGACTGGAAGGCGAGAAACACTTTATTTCAACAGACTCTGGCGCCGTACCTGCCGTCAAAACTCCAAAGACCGACTGCACAGTTGCGCTAACAAAATAAGAGTCTCAGAAAGCTGGCGTGCACAAGCTAGCAAGCTACGGAGTTTGCCGACAATGTATTTCTTGTAAAGTGTATACAAAGGAGTACGGAAGCTGGACAAATAAGATGCCAAAAACCAACCACTTTCATGTGGTATTGGACAGAAAGGAGGACTTTTTTTCTCCTCCATTCGAAAATGCGGACGTTATCAGCACCACTGTCTGATTCCAATCAATGCAAGTCATCAGAATCAGGTAATACACCAACTTATATTCTTGTCTTCATGAAAGAAAGGAATCTATGTGTTAAACATGCTTGTATTATCTTTAAACAGCTTTAACTTATGAACAATATTAACTATATGTGTTAAACATGCTTGTATTATCATTAAACACCTTTTAACTTGTTAACAAAAACATATATTTCATAAATAAGTAAATATAAATTATATATATGAATGAGGTAGATCCCCACGACTTGATCAATTGAAAAGTAGCTCGCCTGCAGAAAAAGTGTGAGCACCCCTGCTTTAGAGCCTACCATGTAGCTAAATTGTCAAGATGGGGCTTGGCATTGTTGGCGTAACCCCAGGATGCAGAGACGGGTATAGCGATGTGCAGGTAAAATTTGCTTAATGAGGAACAAGGCATTCAAAACAAAGCATATAGGTCCTGATAGGCCAGGGGTCAGCAACCCAAAATGTTAAAAGAGCCATATTGGACCAAAAAAAAAAATATGTCTGGAGCCGCAAAAAATGTAAAGTTATAATGAAGGCAAAACATGATGTAAGTGTCTTTATTAGCCAACTATCAATAATAATAAATAAATGTGTGCATTTTAGTAGTTGCTGTGGTTAATACCAGCATGCCTTTATTTTGAAGCCTATTTTGCATTGAACAGGAAATTGCATGTTTTAACCCTGTGTAACTAGCCTGTCTGGTGTTTACTATATTTAGTCAGAATATCAAAAGTAATCGTTGTTGAGTTCAACAACTACTCATTTCTACGGTGAACCGACTCCTTTCTGATCTTCAAGCCAGTAAATGAGGTGTCAGGGGAGATTTGAATTAATTGGGTCTACATGTTTTATTTATTTACAGACATGATCGTTATATTACTGTATTGTTCATTTTCTTAATATTAGTCTGTTTGGTAAAAAGGGAATCCCTAGAAGCGTAGAGCTTCGTTAGATGCTAATATTCATGTTAGAACAATACGCAAGACTGCAGCTACAGGTGGCATTGGTGGTTGTCGATACCAGGAAAAACAGGTATCGATGTATTTTCTGTGTGTTGTCGGGTTGGTTGTACGGTAATAATGAATCATATTTGGTACTATACCGCCTCTAAAAAGTACCTGTCCCCGCTCCCCCTGTTTTTTTAACTGGCATGACAGCGCGTCGTCATGTCATGATATTGCTGGTTTAACAAGCAGAGGAGCATGTTCGGCAGCGCACAATCACAGAGTACTAACAAGCAGACACAGTGTGTAGACAGAAAAGGGAGAATGGACGCATTTTGGCTTAAAAACTGACGATAAAGGTGAAGCTATAACACTGAAACGCCCTCAGGAAGAGGTGCTTTAAAACATGGCTAGCTAGCTAGCAGCTAACGTCCGGCCGCAGTCTGCAGTGTTTTAGCTACTTCTAAATCACTAATCCTCGCCTCCATGGCGACAAATAAAGTCAGTTTCTTACAAGTATCATCCCTGCAGGACGAGGAATAGCTAAACATGTTTCACTACACACCGTAGCTCACCGGCGTCACAATGTAAACAAACACCATGGGTGGATCTACACCTAACATCCACTGTAATGATACCAAGTACAGGTGCATATCTAGTCGATACTACTATGATTACATCTATATGTTTTGGCATCACAATCTTTTTTTCTTTTTTTTTCAAATTTATATTATGTTTATAAACTCAGAATTTAAGTCCCTGGACACATGAGGACTTAAATGATGACCAATGTATGATCATGTAAATACCGTATTTTCCGCACCATAAGGCGCCCTGGGTTATAAGCCGCGCCTTCAATGAACGGCATATTTCAAAACTTTGTCCACCTATAAGCCGCCCCGTGTTATAAGCCGCATCTAACTGCGCTAAAGGGAATGTCAAAAAAACAGTCAGATAGGTCAGTCAAACTTTAATAATATATTAAAAACCAGCGTGATGTGGGCGCGCATGGAGTCGTATATCAACATGGACGGAGCTGTGTGAAAAAAGCCACCCGGCCTCTTCGCGTAAACTTCCCTTAACCACTCGCTCATCTTTTCTTCATCCATCCATCCCTTCGAGTTAGCTTTTATGATGACGCCGGCTGGAAAGGTCTCTTTTGGCAAGGTCTTCCTTTTGAATATCACCATGGGTGGAAGTTTCTGGCCATTAGCATGGCAAGCTAGAACCACAGTGAAGGATGACTTCTCATTCCCTGTGGTGCGAATATTCACCGTACGTGCTCCCGTTGTATCCACAGTGCGGTTCACAGGAATATCAAAAGTCAGTGGAACCTCGTCCATGTTGATAATGTTCTCTGGCCGGATCTTTTTTTCAGCTATCTTGTTTTTACAATATGCACGGAAAGTAGCCAGCTTTTCTTGAAAGTCTTTAGGCAGTTGCTGTGAAATAGTAGTCCGTGTGCGGATGGAGAGATTGCGTCTTTTCATGAACCGGAAACCTGTCGCTTAGTAGGAGCCATTTTGTGGTCTTTACAGATGTAAACACACAAAGGAAATGAAACGTAATATCCGCGCGCTTCTTCTTCTTCTACGCGGGCGGGTGGTTGCTTACAGTAGAAGAAGAAGCGCTTCCTGTTCTATGGGGGCGGGTGCTTACCTTGGCGGTTGCTTGCGTAGAAGAAGAAGCACTTCCTCTTCTACAGGGAAAAAAGATGGCGGCTGTTTACCGTAGTTGCGAGACCGAAACTTTATGAAAATGAATCTTAATATTAATCCATATATAAAGCGCACCGGGTTATAAGCCGCACTGTCAGCTTTTGAGTAAATTTGTGGTTTTTAGGTGCGGCTAATAGTGCGGAAAATACGGTACTTGGTATCGGATCGATACCCAAAATTGTGGTATCATCGAAACAAATGTAAAGTATACAAAGTGAGTATTACATTTGAACAGAAATGTAGATAGAACATGTTAAAAAAGAAAATAAGCAGATATTAACAGTAAATGAACAAGTAGATTAATAATTAATTTTCTACCGCTTGTCCTTAGTAATGTTGACAAAATAATAGGTGTATAAATGACACAATATGTTACTGCATATGTCAGCAGCTAAATTAGGAGCCTTTGTTTGTTTACCTACTACTAAAAGACAGGTTGTCTCGTATGTTCACTATTTTATTTAAGGACAAAATTGCGATAAGAAACATATGTTTAATGTACCCTAAGATGTTTTGTTAAAATAAAGCCAATAATGCCATTTTTTGTGGTCCTCTTTATTTAGAAAAGTATGGAAATACATTTTGGTACCAGTACCGGTACCAAAATATATATATATATTTGTATTTTTATTTTATTTTATTTATTTATTTATTTTTATTAAATCAACATAGAAAAAAAACACACGATACACTTTCAACTACTGCATCAACCCAAAAAAAAAAACCCTCCCTCCCCCATTCACACTCATACACACCCACTCACACAAAAGGGGTTGTTTCTTTCTGCTACCAATATTCTGGTTCCCACAACATGGACAACACTTCTGCAAGGGACACAACACAGTCCCTGAAGCACACTTGATTGATTGTGCTGCTAGTCCACGAACATTTTCATTTAATTACTATTTTTTTCTTTATGTAATTATTTTTATATTGTTTTACTTTCTTTTTTATCCAAGAAAAGATTTATTTATCTTATCTAAAAAAAAAAAAAAAATTTTAAAAAGGGACCTTATCTTCACCAGACCTGGTTGTAAATGAAATTAGCTTCGTTTAAAGGTTTTTTAATTGAAATTAGTTTCTTTTAAAGATTTTTTTTTAAAAACCAGGTCCAGTCCAGATAATGTCCCGTGTGTTTTTTTTCTATGTTGATTTAATAAAAATAAATAAATAAATAAAATTAAATAAAAATAAAAATATATATATATATATATTTTGGTACCGGTACTGGTACCAAAATGTATTTCGATACTTTTCTAAATAAAGGGGACCACAAAAAATGGCATTGTTGGCTTTATTTTAACAAAACATCTTAGGGTACATTAAACATATGTTTCTTACGCAAAAATAAATAAATAAAATAGAAACATTTTAAATATTAGTATCGGGACAACCGTAGTGTGTTGGTATGGAAGTATTGATACTTTTGCCAACCCTATACAGTAGGAAATGAGGCGCACCGGCAAAAAACTATTCATGCCAAAAATTATAATGAATTTGAATAATAATAATCACCAATCATGTAAGTGAAAACATTTGTTTGGTGTGGATAGTCTTCCCAGGGCTTTATCTCATATTTCTGCAGCACAAACACATTTTGCTGTGTTTTCCTTAAATACCTTCCTCGACATTGAGCCATTGACGGGGGGAAATAAAAGATCTCAAGTTGCTTGTGCCTTCATTCACTGGCAATGAAATGATGCAAACAAGCCGAGAGTGAAAGGTCAGCCTCATTGTTTGGAGTCAACTACATCCTGTTGTATAGTATAATCCCTGAAAGGAGTTGTTATTGTGTGGGTGTGGCGGTACTGCTGTACCACAGGCTGTCAAAGTGAAATATAGCTGCACGACACACACAAAAACATAAAGAAATGGGGCACAGTACAACTGAATTGTCTCACATGAGTCATAAAGTAGACAAGAAACAATGCTGGGAGAACTCTACTTGGTGTTGGGACTGCAGACAAGGAAGGACAGATATGTGAAGAAATGCTCGGGCGATTAAAACAAGATGCTTATTAATATGACAGATGGAAATAGCACTGATTAGTACAGGGATGTCAAACTGGTTTTCATTGACGGCCACATGGCAGTTATGGCTGTCATCAGATGGCCGAATAATGGATGAATTTGCCTCTGGATTTCACTATTAATTATATAAATTATTTTAAGTAGACTGTCGATTTTACACTAAAAACTTTACATTTCCAAAATTTTAGGGAAAAATATAGTTTATTTTTTACTTTTTTACAACATTACGGTAAAGGGAAAAACAGTACCACTGTTTTTTTTGTTTTTTTTATAGAATAAACTGGCAGTTTAGTTGCCAGAATGTCTGTGTTAAATTGATTTTGGTTTTTACAACATTATATTGGTAATGGAAAAACAGCACAGCACTTAGCTGCCAAAATTTTATGGAAAAATATAGTTTATTTTTTATTTTTTATTTTATTTTTTTGCTTTTTACGGTAAAGGGAAAAACAGTACCACTGGTTTTTTTTGGGTGGGGGTTACGGAATAAGCTGGCAGTTTAGTTGCCAGAATGTCTGTGATAAATTGATATTGGTTTTTACAACATTATATTAGTAATGGAAAAACAGCACAGTACTTAACTGCCATAATTTTACGGAAAATATAGTTGTTTTTTTAAATTTTTACAACATTTTACGGTAAAGGGAAAAACAGTACCACTGTTTTTTGGTTTCTTTTACGGAATAAGATGTCAGTTTAGTTGCCAGAATGTCTGTGTTAAATTGATTTTGGTTTTTACAACATTATATTGGTAATGGAAAAACAGCACAGCACTTAGCTGCCAAAATTTTACGGAAAAATATAGTTGTTTTTTTTAAATTTTACAACATTTTACGGTAAAGGGAAAAACAGTACCACTGTTTTTTTGTTTTTTTTTACGGAATAAGCTGTCAGCTTAGTTGCCAGAATGTCTGTGTTAAAATCATATTGTTTTTTACAACATTATATTGTGAATGGAAAAACAGCACAGTACTTAGCTGCCAAAATTTTATGGAAAAATATAGTTTATTTTTAATTTTTTATTTTATTTTTTTGCTTTTTACGGTAAAGGGAAAAACAGTACCACTGTTTTTTTTTTGGGTTGGGATTACGGAATAAGCTGGCAGTTTAGTTGCCAGAATGTCTGTGATAAATTGATATTGGTTTTTACAACATTATATTAGTAATGGAAAAACAGCACAGTACTTAACTGCCATAATTTTACGGAAAATATAGTTGTTTTTTTTAAATTTTTACAACATTTTACGGTAAAGGGAAAAACAGTACCACTGTTTTTTGTTTTTTTTTACGGAATAAGCTGTCAGCTTAGTTGCCAGAATGTCTGTGTTAAATTGATTTTGGTTTTTACAACATTATATTGGTAATGGAAAAACAGCACAGCACTTAGCTGCCAAAATTTTATGGAAAAATATAGTTTATTTTTATTTATTTATTTTTTATTTTTTGCATTTTACGGGTGGGGTTTACGGAATAAGCTGGCAGTTTAGTTGCCAGAATGTCTGTGTTAAATTGATATTGTTTTTTACAACATTATATTGGTAATGGAAAAACAGCACAGTACTTAAATGCCATAATTTTACGGAAAAATATAGTTGTTTTTTTTATTTTTACAACATTTTACGGTAAAGGGAAAAACAGTACCACTGTTTTTTGGGTTTTTTTACGGAATAAGCTGTCAGCTTAGTTGCCAGAATGTCTGTGTTAAATTCATATTGTTTTTTACAACATTATATTGTGAATGGAAAAACAGCACAGTACTTAGCTGCCAGTTTTTCCGTACCGTAAAAACAAATGTATCGTTTTTCCATTTACAGTAATACACCGTTAAAAACAAGATGTTACAGTAAAAATATGGCAGCTCAGTCAACAGAATTTTAACACAAAACTGTTTTTGTTTTTTTCAATTTACAGTAGTGTGCTGTAAAGAACACTATAAAATGTATTGTAATTTTTGTTAATTTGATGGGTAGTTTGCTGTAAAATCATAAGTCAAGCAGATATTTATTTTTATTTAGACAATTTTTTGAAAAGTATGATAATATACTGTAATATTTGTTGCAATAATGGATACTATGAAAGTTTAAAAGTAGAAAATGGATGGATGGAAAATGGAAAAAAATCTATTACATTATGTGAGAACATATTACCGTATTTTGTGGACTATAAGGCTCACTTAAAATCCCTTTTTTTTCTCTCGAAACTTGATAGTGCGCCTTATAACCCGGTGCGCCTAAATTTCGGAATAATTCTGGTTTTGCTTACCGACCTCGAATAATTTTATTTGGTACATGGTGTAATGATAAGTGTGACCAGTAGATGGCAGTTAAACAAAGAACCACCATTACATGTTATGTAGACCACAAGGAAATGTTTTCAATTTAGAAAAAAATTATAATTATATGACTCCTTTTTATATGCGCCCTATAATCCGGTGCGCCTTATAAATGAAAAAAAATATTTTTTAATTTTTTTTAAATAGACCATTCATCTGTAGTGCGTCTTATATTCCGGTGCGCCCTATGCTCCGGAAAATACGGTAAGTACTTTATTGACACATATCATTTCCAGGTGTTTGCGGGCCAGATGTGGTCCCCGGGCCTTGAGTTTGACACCTGTGTATTAGCAGCTGTATAAAATGAACAGAACATGGAGTGATCCAGACAATACTGGCTTCATATTTTCCATGTGTTGCAGATTTCAGTCACGGTCTCGCCACAGCAGACAAATAAACACAGAGACTTTTTGTTGCTGCTCTGTTTACAATGCGATGCAGTAAGAAGGTCCGTGGGTGATGCTGGACGAGGGAGCAGCAGGAGGGGAAAAATAGAAAATAATACCGACAAAAATCTCAGGAGAGCTTTTTGCAGGCAGGTTATATCAGGTCAGATGGAGCGCTGGCTCGCCTGCAGCGGCTACAGTAGAGGCGGCGGTAATGTGACCCCTTTTTTTTTTTTTTTTTACATGATTATTCCTGCCCTCTGCTCGTGAAAAGTAGCTTAGCCCCAGGTAGATAAATAGGAAAACATGTTGAGCATCAGTGGAGACGACACGCCAAGTTGTGTTCCCTTTTCCATGCAGACTGTAGCAGTACTTTTGCAACTGTATTCTATATAAATCAAGTACTTTCTTTAACAATAAGCAAGTGCAGATGTGAGCCAGCGTCAGTGTACAGTGCATAGACAGTAAGGCACAACAACAAACAATTACACACACACACGCACACAAACATTAGGGAAAACGGCGCCGATATCATCAAATAATAAATGTACAAAAACATCTGTTAAATAGCTCCAAAGTCAAGAATTTCAGTCCTTGAATAATCAATGATACATTAAGATAAAATGAGCCTATATAGCTCAAATACAAGGAGTTGATAATACAATGAATTCATACAAATCTAAAATAAATGCATACCTGCCAACTACTCCGGTTTTCCCGTAATTAGTACGGTTTTCATCAACCTATTCCGGGTTACGGTTGCAGTGATAAAAAATAAGTTTTTTCATTAATTAAAAAAAAAATTTTTTTTAAGTTTTATTCAAGAAATCGCGTAACAACAATGACAATCGACACTGCTTTCCGTAACTTCCTATCGAGCCATTCCGAATGCCATGCGCGAGGCTATTTATAGCACCGCTGCCAAGCACGAGGCCATTGTTTCCAAACGAGCGAACGATCAAGGAATCAGCCGGAGAAAAATCGCAAACGAGTCTTGAACCGAAAAGAAAACTGCAGTCATTCCGTGAAGAATATTCAAAAGCCTATCCGGGAATAATTATCCGTTCCAAAAAGGGTGAAAACTACGCGAATTTCACCTTGTGCAGACAAGATTTTTCGATCGGACACGGAGGAATTAGCGATGTAAAAGACCACGTTGGGACAAAAAAACACAAGTCTAATGCCGTTGCTAGCGATACAAGTGGAAAACTTTCAACGTTTTTCGTCGCCCAAACAGATTCTTTGGATGTGATAAATGCCGAAGTTTTATTTACGGAGGCAATAATTGAGCAAACAAAAAGGTAATGACACCAATGTTATCTATTGGAATTGTTTAGTACTGTTATACTGTTAAAAGTGTTTATACTATTTATGCTTTCAAGTCCAAGTTGAAGAAATCTTGTTGAATGTTGACAGCATAACTACCAAAATACAGAAGTATGTCCTTAATATTTTTGCAGTGCTATTTCTGTTGAAAAGTTAAAATGATTACATTAGAGATGTGATGTGCCACTTTTCAAGTGTCTGATGGCTTAAATTAATTTTCATGAATTTTTCATATTTTGAATTCTTTTGAAAGGCTTACAAAAAAACTACATTTGAATTGTAATTCCATGCTATTGACAGGACTATTAATTTTAATGAAGTTAGCTTACCATGTTTACAGTATGATAATTGTGATAGAAATGTGAATTTTAGGCACAGAATATTTTTTACAATTGAACAAGGCAGTAGATTATACAAGCTTGGACAGAAAGTTAATAATGACACCAATTTTTTTTTTAATGGAATTGTTTAGTACTGTTTTACCATTTGTTTACTGTAAAAAGTGTTTATACTGTTTATACTTTCAATTAACAAATTGAAGTCTTGTGAAAGGTTGACAGGATAACTGGCATTAACTGTCAAAATAATTTCAAACTATTGAAGTTAGCTTACAGAATAAACATGTCAATCAACCCATATGATTTTTGCTGTAATATTTTTGTTTTGAAAAGTCACTGTGACTGATAGAAAAGTGATGGTTTTAGCAACATTTTAACCTGTCTGAATGCTAATAATAATTTTGCGTCGGCCCCCCTGAACCCCCCACCAGGACTTTGTCCTGGACCTACCGGGGCCTGCGGCCCCTGGACCCTGGCTACTAGGTTTTTCTGATTTCAAAAGCTGGCAGGTATGTAAATGCACACTATAAAATATAAATTCCTACTTATGATTAGAGATGTCCGATAATTGCCAATATCCGATATTACGATATTGTCCTACTCTTTATTACCGATTCCGATATCAACCGATACCGATATATACAGTCGTGGAATGAACACATTATTATGCCTAATTTTGTTGTGATGCCTCGCTGGATGCATTAAACAATGTAACAAGGTTTTCCAAAATAAATCAACTCAAGTTATGGAAAAAAGGCCAACATGGCACTGCCATATTTATTATTGAAGTCACAAAGTGCATTATTTTTTTTAACATGCCTCAAAACAGCAGCTTGGAATTTGGGACATGCTCTCCCTGAGAGAGCATGAGGAGGTTGAGGTGGGCGGGGTTGGGGGGGGGGGGGGGGGCGGGGGTAGAGGGTAGCGGGGGGGTGTATATTGTAGCGTCCAGGAAGAGTTAGTGCCGCAAGGGGTTCTGGGTATTTGTTCTGTTGTGTTTATGTTGTGTTACGGTGCGGATGTTCTCCCGAAATGTGTTTGTCATTCTTGTTTGGTGTGGGTTCACAGTGTGGCGCATATTTGTAACAGTGTTAAAGTTGTTTATACGGCCACCCTCAGTGTGACCTGTATGGCTGTTGACCAAGTATGAATACATTCACTTGTGTGTGTGAAAAGCCGTCAGAGGTGGGTAGAGTAGCCAGAAATTGTACTCAAGTAAGAGTACTGTTACTTTACAGATTTATTACTCAAGTAAAAGTAAGGAGTAGTCACCCAAATATTTACTTGAGTAAAAGTAAAAAGTATGTTGTGAAAAAACTACTCAAGTACTGAGTAACTGATGAGTAACATACACCCTCATATCATATATATATATATATATATATATATATATATATATATATATATATACATACATACATACATACATATACATTGATATATACAGTATATAATTTATATGTATTTATTTTGCTGTTTTTGTTTACATGTTAAAGGTGTTTTAATGAATATACATGCATGTTTAACATATAGATTCCTTTCTTTCATGAAGACAACAATATAAGTTGGTGTATTACCTGATTCTGATGACTTGCATTGATTGTAATCAGACAGTTGTGATAACGTCCACGTTTTCAAATGGAGGAGAAGAAAAGTTCCACCTTTCTGTCTAATACCACATGAAAGTGGTGGGTTTTTGGCATCTTATTTGTCCAGCTTCCATATTCGTTTTTATACACTTTACAAGAAATATATTGGCGTCAAACTCCGTAGCTTGCTAGCTTGTTTGCGCTGGCTTTCGAAGACTCTTGTTTTGAAAGCGCAGGCGCGATGGAGCGGCACTTTTATTGTGAAGACAGGAACGTCCTCGTGCGGTTGAAATAAAAAAGTATCTTTTTTCCTTCACACTTTTGATTGATTGATTGCTGAATGTAGATAAAAGTAGCGGAGTAAAAGTAGCGTTCCTTCTCTATAAATATACTTAAGTAAAAGTATGTTGCATTAAAACTACTCTTAGAAGTACAATTTATCCCAAAAGTTACTCAAGTAGATGTAACGGAGTAAATGTAGCGCGTTACTACCCACCTCTGAAAGCCGTAGATATTATGTGATTGGGCCGGCACGCAAAGGCAGTGCCTTTAAGGTTTATTGTCGCTCTGTACTTCTCCCTACGTCCGTGTACACAGCGGCGTTTTAAAAAGTCATAAATTTTACTTTTTGAAACCGATACTGATAATTTCCGATATTACATTTTTAAGCATTTATCGGCTGATAATATCGGCAGTCCGATATTATCGGACATCCCTACTTATAATCACCAATTATTATTAGTTCCTGGAATTTGTATTTAATTTCCTGTCTCGCGCTCTTCTTTTTGTTTCCATTTCCTGTTTGCCTCCTTCGTGACAATCATTTGCTTTGCACCAAATTCCTGCATAGCTTTTCCAATGCTTCCTCGGTTTTTGGCCTTTCGGTACATTTTTACCTGTGCTACCCCTGCTGTTTCTGCATCCTGGGGTCTCGCTTCAATCTATGTTTGTGCAGAATGCAACAATTAGTACAGTGTCAGTCTGTCCACCTGCATATTACTGTATGAATATACTTGCATGAAATGAATTATTATATTAATACAAAATATTTCATACCACCTTGTAGATGAATGTATTATACATATTTATGCTTATTAGACCACGTATATGGCAGTTTTATCTTTCACATACTCTATTTATTATTTCAATCAAGTTTTACTCCTTGATGTATTTATTTAATTTTACGGTACACTTTTTCATTAATTTCTTTTATTACTACAAAATAGTAAATTGGCAAAAAGTGAACAAAATCATCAGCAATTGCTGAAATATGACAAAAGGCTTCTTCCTGCTGCTTTTCGGACATGTTGAATTGTGTAACTGTGAACGTGTGATGTACTTGAGTGTAAGTTTACACTACAATACGCTTTATAATACAGAGAAAAATTGCACTTCCTTTTAATTATCATTGTAAATAAATACAACATTTGATTTCAAGCACAAGGTGAAACAGGAACCATAAGAATTATATAAAATCAAAAAATACTAATAAAATAAATTGGATACTTCACATCCATACTGCATACTAGGGTTGTCCCGATATCAATATTTTGATACCGGTACCAAAATGTGTTTCGATACCTTTCAATACTTTTCTAAATCAAGGGCACCACAAAAAATGGCATTATTGGCTTTATTTTAACAAAAAATCTTAGGGTACATTAAACATATGTTTATTATTGCAATTTTGTCCTCAAATAAAATAGTGAACATACAAGCCAACTTGTCTTTTAGTAGTAAGTAAACAAACAAAGGCTCCTAATTAGTCTGCTGACGTATGCAGTAACATATTGTGTCATTTAGCATTCTATTATTTTGTCAAAATGATAAAGGACAAGCTGTAAAAATGTATTATTAATCTACTTGTTCATTTACTGATAATATCTGCTTATTTTCTGTTTTAACATGTTCTATCTACACTTCTGTTAAAATGTAATAATCACTTATTCTTCTGTTGTTTGGATACTTTATATTAGTTTTGGATGATACCACACATTTAGGTATCGATCCGATACCAAGTAGTTACAGGATCATACATTGGTCATATTCTAAGTCCTCATGTGTCCAGGGACGTATTTCCTGAGTTTATAAACGTTATATGAATCTTAAAAAAAGGAAAATATATTTTGTGATGATAAAAAATATTGATGTAATCATAGTAGTATCGACTAGATACTAGATAATAAAAGGAAGTCTAAGTCTTGATACGCTCTTGTACTTGGTATCATTACAGTGGATGTCAGGTGTAGATCCACCCATGGCATTTGTTTACATTCAGGAACGCTATCTTTTGTTAGCAGTGACGCCAGTGGGCTATTGTATCCTCCTAGTGAAGCATGTTTAGCTATTCCTCGTCCTGCAGGGATGATACTTGTAAGAAACTCACTTTATTTGTCACCATGGAGGCGAGGATTAGTGATTTAGAAGAAGCTAAAACACTGCAGATGGACGTTCGCTGCTAACTAGCTAGCCATGTCTTAAAGCACCTCTTTCTGAGGGCGTTTCAGTGTTATAACTTCACCTTTATCATCAGTTTTTAAGACAAAATGCATCCATTCTCCCTTTTCTGTCTACACACTGTGTCTGCGTGTCAGTACTCTGTGATTGTGCGCTGCCGAACATGCTCCTCTGCTCGTAAAACCAGCAATGTCATGACGTGACGACGCGCCGTCATGCCCGGGAAGTGGTACTTTTCAAACAGAGTATAGTACTGTTTTTGATTCATTAGTACCGCGATACTATACTAGTACCGGTATACCGTACAACCCTACTGCCAGAGGTGGGTAGTAACGCGCTACATTTACTCCGTTACATCTACTTGAGTAACTTTTGGGATAAATTGTACTTCTAAGAGTAGTTTTAATGCAACATACTTTTACTTGAGTATATTTATAGAGAAGAAACGCTACTTTTACTCCGCTACTTTTATCTACATTCAGCTCGCTACTCGCTACTAATTTTTATCGATCTGTTAATGCACGCTTTGTTTGTTTTGGTCTGTCAGACAGACCTTCATAGTGCCTGCGTTTCAACAAATACAGTCACTGGTGACGTTCACTCCGTTCCACCAATCAGATGCAGTCACTGGTGACGTTGGACCAATCAAACAGAGCCAGGCGGTCACATGACCTGACTTAAACAAGTTGAAAAAAGTATTGGGGTGTTACCATTTAGTGGTCAATTGTACGGAATATATACTGTACTGTGCAATCTACTAATAAAAGTTTCAATCAATCAATCAAAAGTGTGAAGGAAAAAAGACCCTTTTTTATTTCAACCGTACATCCCGTCAAAAGCCTAAAGACTGACTGCACAGTTCCTGTCTTCACAATAAAAGTGCCGCTCCATCGCGCCTGCGCTTTCAAAACAAGAGTCTCCGAAAGCCAGCGCAAACAAGCTAGCAAGCTACGGAGCTTGCCGCCAATGTATTTCTTGTAAAGTGTATAAAAACGAATATGGAAGCTGGACAAATAAGATGCCAAAAACCAACCACTTTCATGTGGTATTAGACAGAAAGGAGGAACTTTTTTTCTCCTCCATTTGAAAACGAGGACGTTATCATCACTACTGTCTGATTACAATCAATGCAAGTCATCAGAATCAGGTAATACACCAACTTATATTCTTGTCTTCATGAAAGAAAGGAATCTATATGTGTTAAACATGCATGTATATTCATTAAAACACCTTTAACATGTAAACAAAAACGGCAAAATAAATAAATATAAATTATATACTGTATATATATATATGTGTGTGTATATATATATATATATATACACACACATTTATTTATATATATGTATATATATATATATATATATATATATATATGTGTGTGTATGTATATATGTATATATATATATATATATATATATGATATGTGTGTGTATGTTACTCATCAGTTACTCAGTACTTGAGTAGTTTTTTCACAACATACTTTTTACTTTTACTCAAGTAAATATTTGGGTGACTACTCCTTACTTTTACTTGAGTAATACATCTCTAAAGTAACAGTACTCTTACTTGAGTACAATTTCTGGCTACTCTACCCACCTCTGCCTACTGCATACATGAATGCAAGCAAACAGTGCCCATGCAGTGATCATAAAATAAGCCATTTATGTATTGCTTTAAAAAAAATAAAAAATAGTCTCAAATGTATTGTTGTATTAATTTTTAGTGCATTATTTTCCACAACAGGAAAAAAAATTTTTTTCTGAAATGTGTTAGTCTGCAAAAGAAAGAGACCCACTGTAGTCGATGCTGGTTTCTAGGATCATTTTCAATGTTTTCGTACACAAACGCATATGGAAGGATCAAAGCACATCTTTTTGATCATTTAAACAAACTGTGTCCACAACTTCAAAATAAAACAACACCTAAAATAAACATTCCTGCCTCCAGATGAGCTTAGCAGCAACACACCAAATGGTCGTTTGAAGAAAAGACATTCTTCCAATGATGCGATGCTCATCTGTTGCCTCAACCTTGAGCTCTTCTTCGCTTTGGAAACTGTATTCTCTGGTGGTAACTGTAGTTTTTTTTTTTTGAAATATTGTCAGACCTTTTTAACGTTGGCTTCTTTTTAACTAGGGGATATCATAAGTAGGACGTGACTTTAGGCTTTAGATCAGACCTGGTCATATTAAGGCCCCGGGGCCACATGCGGCCCATTCAGCTTTTCAATCTGGCCCGCCGGACATTCCCAAATAATTTTTTTAGATTTTTAAGATGTAAACTGTAGCTTATATTATGATATGCAGTGATGTTTTCAAATGAGCGTAAGTCTTGAACTATGCAAAGTATTTCAATGGTTGGAATCTGTGCTTTTGCATGATATACTAGTTACTATGGTAATCTAATTAGTTACTATGGTAATCTAGTTAGTTACTATAGTCATCTAAGTCAGTGTTTTTCAACCTTTTTTGAGCCAAGGCACATTTTTTTGCGTTGAAAAAATGCGGAGGCACACCACCAGCAGAAATCATTAAAAAACTAAACTCAGTTGACAGTAAAAAGTCGTTTGGGTATGACTTTAAACCATGACCAAGCATGCATCAATATAGCTCTTGTCTCAAAGTAGGTGTAGTGTCACCACCTGTCACATCACACCCTGACTTATTTTGAGTTTTCTGCTGTTTTCCTGTGTGTAGTGTTTTACTTCTTGTCTTGCGCTCCTATTTTGATGGCTTTTTCTCTTTTTTTGGTATTTTCCTGTAGCAGTTTCATGTCTTCCTTTGAGCGATATTTCCCGCATCGACTTTGTTTTAGCAATCAAGAATATTTTAGTTGTTTTTATTCTTCTTTGTGGGGACATTATTGATTGTCATGTCATGTTCGGATGTACATTGTGGACGCCGTCTTTGCTCCACAGTAAGTCTTTGCTGTCCTCCAGCATTCGGTTTTTGTTTACTTTGTAGCCAGTTCAGTTTTAGTTTTGTTCTGCATAGCCTTCTCTAAGCTTCAATGCCAATTTGTCTCTAGTCTGGATGATTTAGTTCTTGTCACCCTGTTGTCCTCCGTCGTGAAAAAAGGCTGTCCTCATGGAGCTGGAGGGGGCGTGGCCTCCAGCTCCGGCTGAAAATCGGGAGATTTTCGGGAGAATATTTGTCCCGGGAGGTTTTCGGGAGAGGCGCTGAATTTCGGGAGTCTCCCGGAAAATTCGGTAGGGTTGGCAAGTATGCTTGCAATACACATTTTCTTGCATCTGGATCATTCCAGACGCAACATCACGCTTCCCAGAGCGCACCTTCAGCGTGCTAAAAGTAGGTCCTGTTGTCTAGATTGCGCTTCAATATAGCCCAGAAAAGGTGGAAAAGATAATGCTGTATTTTCCGGGCTGCACCCACACATTTTTGTAAGGAGTAAATATTTTTACAGATATTAGCTGCATGGGACTATAAACTGCATTACAAAAGATTTTGTAAATGTTTATTTACATACCTTTTTATTGTTTCTAAACAGTGCCTGTAACACGGCAGAAAAACGTCTGATCAGACAAAACAGAAGCCATCATCAAAAACCCTCTAGCTGCGGAAGCGAGCTCTCCAATTAGCTAAACAGACTCAATAACACCACAGTGACGTTTTGGTGAATTTACAAAACTGAAACAATACAAACAGAATGCTATTGTAAGTTAATAATACTAACATAGACACTTGTAAACATGTTAGCACATTTGCTAATGCTAATGACGCTAGCTTGAATACATTACGATAGCACATACAAATACCATATCTTGTATTTGACTCTATTAATCGGGTTAGGCAAAATAAGTGTTTTAACTTCAGCTTAAATAATTTCGGTCTATAAAATTGTCAATTTATGGATGTAAAATTGTTTTTGTTTATTTCGTTGACCACTGGAGAAATAATTAACTAACTAACTAAATATTCATGAAAACACTCCTACAGACATCACACATGGGACGGTTTAGTAAGTATGAATTGTTTTAGTTATATTGTAAAACTTAAAACTGTCCCTTGGGGAATACTTGCCAACCCTCCCGAATTTCCGGGAGACTCCCGAAATTCAGCGCCTCTCCCGAAAACCTCCCGGGACAAATTTTCTCCCGAAAATCTCCCGAAATTCAGGCGGAGCTGGAGGCCACGCCCCCTCCAGCTCCATGCGGACCTGAGTGACGTGTTGACAGCCTGTTCACACGTCCGCTGTCCCACAATATAAACAGCTAATGATCGAGGGCGAGTTCTTGGTTTCTTATGTGGGTTTATTGTTAGGCAGTTTCATTAACGTCCTCCCAGCGCGGTAACAACACACAACAACAGCATTTCGTCTACCGTAAAGGAGTTCGTCTGCCGTAAACAGCAATGTTGTGACACTTTTAAACAGGACAATACTGCCATCTACTGTACATGCATATGTGACCCACCCATAATGTGTCACATTTTTGTGTTGATTTATTTATTTTATTTTGTGGTTTGAATTCGTTTTTGGAGCTGTCATTACACATTTATCAGTATTCACATTGGTCAGTAGGGGGCAGTAGGGCATTTCTTCCCAATTGAATGCTATCACCTGCAGACCGGAAGTGTCTTGTCATTCTGATGAGCGCGACCAGTCTGTGAACAATTGAAACGTCCTGTGTGCTTTTTCCTCCTGTATAACAGGTTAGTTTTGGTGAATCAACTCACTGAATAATATCCATGCGATCTTTATAAGTTTAAGTACACATTCTGATGGTGGAGGCTTACTCTAAAGTGTTTGTGAGTTGTAGTTTGTATTTGTGAATGAATCCAGTGCACAGCTGCAGTAATCAATACAAAAAGGCGACGTGAGTGCGCAATGTTTATATAGGAACTTCTGATCCTAATTCACACTCCCAAATTAGAGCTCCCGTTTTCTTATTGATTTTATAATGTATATTTGTATAATGTGTGTGTTCTGAAATAGTGACAGAGAATAGAACAAGGATGGACAATTCAACCCTTAACTCAACAATGAGTAGATGAGTGTTATGTGTGTGTATATGTGTAAATAAATGAACACTGAAATTCAAGTATTTATTTTATATATATATATATATATGAAATACTTGACTTGGTGAATTCTAGCTGTAAATATACTCCTCCCCTTTTAGCCACACCCTCAACCACGCCCCCGTCCCACCCCGACCACGCCCACCCCAACCCCTCCCCCCACCTCCCAAAATCGGAGGTCTCAAGGTTGGCAAGTATGGTTTGCACACTCTATTTAGCACTTGTTATTTGAGTCTTAGTAAATCAGGCCCTTTGTTTGTGGAAATGATCGCTGTTTTTTTTTTCTCCCACGCGTTAGTTGCCTTGCAGATTCCTATTTTTTTATTGTTGATTTGTTTTTGTTTTTTTGCCGTATAACCAAATTCAAAAGTGCAAACATTGCATTTGATTGGAATAAGCGAAGAGCACAGCTGCCACTGGAGCAGCCCCGTGCATAAATCTGAGCAGCTGCAGCTAACATCTGTATGTGCGGGCAGGCAGCCTGAGAGACTATGCTTGAGAGCAAAAAAAAGTGCTGACCACAAGTTGGCAGCTTCCATGCGTACGTGTGTCACAAAGGAGAGGTTTGAGGTCCTCTCCTTTTCCAAGTCAGTCCTCCAGACAGCTGCTTTTTTCAATACATAAATCTTGTGTCATGAAAAGAAAAGTAAACATGTTGACGATAAGATTCTCTCAGTGGAACATTCTTAATTAGTATGCGAAAGCAATCACTGACGTGTGTTTTTTGGCTTCTGGAGTGTTAAACTATCATCCAAAACTAATGTAAAGTATCAAAGAAGAGAAGAACAAGTGATTATTACATTTTAACAGAAGTGTAGATAGAACATTGTCAGGATTTGTAGGTGCCGAACCCCAAGATGCAGAGAAGGCGGAAGGCATTGTGCAAGAAAACATGATTTAATTAAACACTATGGCAAAACAATAAAGAAAAAGGTAACAAAAGGCGGAGAACAAAATGAACTAAAATAGCACAGAGGCTAACTGTGGACAAGAAACAAAAACACTTACTGTGACACGAAGGAACTAGGACATCAGGTGTTATGAGAGCCCAGGTTGCTCTGATATGTGGGCTTTGTACCGAGGATGTCGTTGTGGCTTGTGCAGCCCTTTGAGACACTTGTGATTTAGGGCTATATAAATAAAGATTGATTGATTGATTGATGAGCAGAGTGAAACAAAGGTAGACAGAGCTACGACGACACGTGTTAAGACAGGTAGTAGTGACAATGACAATGACAATAATCCAGCACTGACTGGAGGGGAAGGCAGGTTTAAATAGCAGCTGGCTGATTGACACCAGGTGTGGCCAGGTGCCAATCAGCCACAGCTGAGGGGAAGCAGCACTCAGGGAGACAATCAGGAAATTAAGACAAAATAAAAGCGCTGACAGAAAACAATGACAAACGCAGAGGAAAAACTAAAACACAGTCAAACTGTCAGGGACAAGCCTGACAAACATGTTGAAACTGAAAATAATTAGATATTAACAAGTAGATTAATCATACATTTTTACAGCTTGTCCTTTATAATTTTGACAAAATAATAGAATTAGAAATGAACCAATGTGTCAGCAGACTAATTAGGAGCCTTTGTATGTTTACTCACTAATAAAAGACAAGTTGTATTTTATTTTATTTAAGGACACAAATGTTCTTCGATTGCAATAATAAACATATATTTAATGTACCCTAAGAGTTTTTTTAAATAAAGCCAATAATGCCATTTTTGTGGTCCCCTTTATTTAGAAAAGTATTGAAATACATTTTCGTACCGGTATCGGCCCTAAAATATTGGTATCGAGTAGGGATGTCCGATAATATAGGACTGCCGATATTATCGGCCGATAAATGCTTTAAAATGTAATATCGGAAATTATCGGTTTCAAAATTATCGGTATCGGTTTCGAATAGTTAACTTTATGACTTTTTAAAACGGCGCTGTGTACACGGACGTAGGGAGAAGTAAAGAGCGCCAATAAACCTAAGAGAGCGAGGGAGTGGATTAACTGACATACTTGCCAACCCCTCCGATTTTCCCGGGAGACTCCCGAATTTCTGTGCCCCTACCGAAAATCTCCCGGGGCAACCATTCTCCCGATATCCACCCAGACAACAATATTGGGGGCGTGCCTTAAAGGCACTGCCTTTGCATGCCGGCCCAGTCACATAATATCTACGGCTTTTGACACACAATGCAAGTCATACCTGGTCAACAGCCATACAGGTCACACTGAGGGTGGCCGTATAAACAACTTTAACACTGTTACAAATATGCGCCACACTGTAAACCCACACCAAACAACAATGACAAACACATTTCGGGAGAACATCCGCACCGTAACACAACATAAACACAACAGAACAAATACCCAGAACCCCTTTAAGCATTAACTCTTCCGGGACGCTACAATATACACCCCCCCCCCCCGCTACTCCCTACCCTATAAACCCCGCCCACCTCAACCTCCTCATGCTTTGGGACATGCTCCTTATGGTCCCAAATTCCAAGCTGCTGTTTTGAGGCATGTTAAAAAAAAATAATGCACTTTGTGACTTCAATAATAAATATGGCAGTGCCATGTTGGCATTTTTTTTCCATAACTTGAGTTTATTTATTTTGGAAAACCTTGTTACATTGTTTAATGCATCCAGCGGGGCATCTCAACAAAATTAGGCATGATAATGTGTTAATTCCACGACTGTATATATCGGTATCGGTTGATATGGGAATCGGTAATTAAGAGTTGGACAATATCGGATATCGGCAAAAAAGCCATTATCGGACATCTCTAGTATCGAGACAACCCTAGCTCTCAGTGCTTGTTTCCTGTAACGTCTGTAACGTTGCATGTGACAAAGATTGCACTGTTTAATTTTACGTGAATCAGTACCCGATAGTGCCTGTAAAAATACCGAATATGGTACCCATTCCTGCTTATGTGCAAGCAAAAGTATGAAAATTCAGTGTGTCCATATTAACATTACAGAGGTCATTATAAAGATCTCCCAAAGGGAACTAGAGCATAATAAAACATTGTGAATGAGACATAAGTGATGACATGCACCTTCTTGCAACCCCTTTTGGATCGGATCCCCTCCTTATTCCCATTTCACAAATAAGAAACCTCACATCCTGAAAAAGAAGCCATGTCCCTTCTTTCACCGTGTCCTAACCCGCCCACATTCAACCCCAAATCCAGACATAAGCCCAGTGTCTCGTTTTAGCTTTCAGCCACACGATCCTGGCGGAGCTGACAACAGTAACCAGAAAGCAATCAGAGCGCTCTGACTCGGGCCGCAATTGGATTTGTTGATTGTTGCTGTCGAGCAACGTGCCAGGCCAGACGCCGCCCTTGCTATAAGTAGGGGAGAGTGTCACACGTTTTACAATTATATCATCTGAGAAATGGACATTGAAACAGTGTAGGTCTGACTTGGTAGGATATGTACAGCGAGCGGTGACCACAGTGAGCTCAGAAAGCATAAGAAGTATATACATTTGATTATTTACAATCCGATGTGGTGGGGGGAGGGTGTTAGTCAAGGGTTGTAGTTGCCTGGAAGTGTTCTTTTAGTGAGGTTTTGAAGGAGGATAGAGATGCACTTCCTTTTACACCTGTTGGGAGTGCATTCCATATTGATGTGGCATAGAAGGAGAATGAGTTAAGATCTTTGTTAGATCGGAATCTGGGTTTGACGTGGTTTGTGGAGCTCCCCCTGGTGTTGTGGTTGTGGCGGTCATTTACGTTATGGAAGTAGTTTGACATGTACTTCGGTATCAGGGAGGTGTAGCGGATTTTATAGACTAGGCTCAGTGCAAGTTGTTTTACTCTGTCCTCCACCCTGAGCCAGCCCACTTTGGAGAAGTGGGTAGGAGTGAGGTGTGATCTGGGGTGGAGGTCTAGAAGTAACCTGACTAACGATTATTTTTCTATCAATTAATCTATAGATTATTTTTTCGATTAATCGGTTAATCTATAGATTATTTTTTTCGATTAATCTATAGATTATTTTTGTTTTTACCGATTATATTTTTTTATTTAAAATGAAGATGAAAAAATAAATGTAGGCCAGTTTTTTCAAAAGGCATGGCTTTTATTTAAAAAAAAAAAAAAAAGTATGGCCACTCAGTCAACATTGACAACAACATGACAAAATATTCTGTAACAATGTAAACATTTAAAACTTTGAACATTTAACAAAATTAAAAGTAGCTTATTTGCTTTTTAATGTGCAAATATAAAATAAACATACAGTGCAAATCTTAATATTCTGCAATAGTATAAGCATTTCAAAAGTAAAAGTATTGCTTATTTTGCTTTAAAATGTGCAAAAATAAAGATAAACATCCTATACAAAAAACAGCGAATTTCCTTGAATTGTATATAGTATTCGCATGCCTCAAATTACTGCCGGGTCAATCTCGTTTCGCAAAATAATTAGCGCATGCTTGGCCTTACCGCCGGCTCAGGATTAACGCCGCATCAAACTCGTTTCGCAAAATATTAATTTTATTAGCGCATGTCTGGAATTTTCGCCGGGTCAAACTCTTTTCGCAAAATAATTAGCATATGTCTAGAACTTCCGCAGGGTCAAACTTGTCACTTCATGAGTGACACTTCACCTATCTATAGATTATTTTTTCGATTAATCGGTTAATCTATAGATTATTTTTTTCGATTAATCTATAGATTATTTTTCCTTTTACCGATTATTTTTTTATTTAAAATGAAGATGAAAAAATAAATGTAGGCCAGTTTTTTCAAAAGGCATGGCTTTTATTTACAAAAAAAAAAAAGTATGGCCACTCAGTCAACATTGACAACAACATGACAAAATATTCTGTAACAATGTAAACATTTAAAACTTTTAACATTTAACAAAATTAAAAGTAGCTTATTTGCTTTTTAATGTGCAAATATAAAATAAACATACAGTGCAAATCTTAATATTCTGCAATAGTATAAGCATTTCAAAAGTAAAAGTATTGCTTATTTTGCTTTAAAATGTGCAAAAATAAAGATAAACATCCTATACAAAAAAAGTGCGAATTTCCTTGAATTGGCGCCGGGTATATAGTATTTGCATGCCTCGAATTCGCAAAATAATTAGCCGGCTCAGGATTAACGCCGCATCAAACTCGTTTCGCAAAATATTAATTTTATTAGCGCATGTCTGGAATTTTCGCCGGGTCAAACTCTTTTCGCAAAATAATTAGTATATGTCTAGAACTCCCGCCGGGTCAAACTCGTCACTTCATGAGTGACACTTTCACCTGTCATCATTTTCAAAATGAAGGAGGCTGATTTCAATCATTTGAAATCGCATAAAGGGAAGAAGGTCAAGAGCTATTCAGTAGGATTTAAGGTCCAAGCTATTGAATATGCTAAAAAGAACAGTAAGCAGCTATGTTTTATTAATATACCGTAGCTGCGTGTGTCAAATATGAGTCATTAAATGACTCCCGCCTCCTGGTGGTAGAGGGCGCTAGTGATCCTTCTTGCGACTACCGGTACTGCAGAAGACCGGTGCTGCAGAAGAAGACAACAAGCCACAAGAGTGAGCACTTTTAACATGGAGGATTACATATCTAAAATAAAACAGTTTTCTAAACTGGACTTTCAATCAAAGCAGGAGGTAATACTTAAAGGAATATCTCCATTAAAACTGAAGAAAGATAAGGAAGACTTCTATAAACAAGTTATCGATGCTTTTGATCAGAAGCAGCTGCGCATGGACTTCATTTATAAGTAAAGGTAAGACCATAATAACGTTTTTTTTTATTAAATGTGCTTTTCATGATGGTATCCTTACATCACTCAAATTTATAAACGCAGGCCTAAATTTACCCCACACCTTTTGGTAAGCGCAGGAGTGAGAAGAGGTTTTAAATTAATTAGCGCCCCGGCGGCTATTCAGGGAAATACGGTATGCGACGCGTCGACGCACAAAAACGGCGTCGACGTATTTACGTAATCGATGACGTCGACTACGTCGACGCGTCGTTTCAGCCTTAAACCTGACTAGCTTGTTCTAGATTTGAGGGTTTTGGAGGTGCTAGGGTACCAGGAGGTGCATGCGTAATCGAAACAGGGTTGAATGAGAGTTCCCGCTAGAATCTTCATGGTGCTTTTGTTGACCAGAGAGGAGATTCTGTAGAGAAATCTTGTTCGTTGGTTCCTTGGTTGCCATTTTATCACAGGAAAGATTAGCCTCAGCAAAGACTTACAGCGTGTGGAGCAAAGACGGCGTCCACAAAGTACATCAGTACATACTTGCCATACTCCCGAAATGCAGCGCCTCTCCCGAAAACCTCCCGGAAGAAATTTTCTCCCGAAAATCTCCCGGAATTCAGCCGGAGCTGGAGGCCACGCCCCCTCCAGCTCCATGCGGACCTGAGTCCAGTGTGCGTACACAAGGAGACGAAGCAGAAGAACGAGACCGTAGTCGAAGAGCGCAGGGGAGACACTTCTCCAGGGCTGATGTATGCTCGGGGCAACACCCTTCACTTTACCCAGCAGTGGGTCTCCACAGCGGACGACTTTAGGGTGAATGATGAGTCCAGCGATTAGTTGCAAATCTTGCTTTATTGATTGCTTGCACACAGCCAATCCAACACAAAACCAACTAGTCCCTCCCCGCATTTACGCTACCGCTCCCTCTCTTCTCTAGCCCACACACTCACTGACGTCACTCACCTCACATGCTGTCACCTATTAAAGGGCCACGCACACACATACTCTACTCTCATAACACACAGTACAGTTAGTAGAACAACTGTGTTTTCATTACTGTGTATTTGTTAGGTGCCATTGCCCCGGAATTGTATTGCATTGTACTTTCAAGTACAACATTGAGTAGATGAGTGTTATGTGTATGTGTAAATAAATGAACACTGAAATTCAAGTATTTCTTTTATTTATATATACCGTATTTTCCGCACCATAAGGCGCCCTGGGTTATAAGCCGCGCCTTCAATGAACGGCATATTTCAAAACTTTGTCCACCTATAAGCCGCCCCGTGTTGTAAGCCGCATCTAACTGCGCTAAAGGAATGTCAAAAAAACAGTCAAATAGGTCAGTCAAACTTTAATAATATATTAAAACCAGCGTGATGTGGGCGCGCATGGACTCGTATATCAACATGGACGGAGCTGCGTGAAGAAAGCCACCCGGCCTCTTCGCGTAAACTTAAACTTACCTTAACCACTCGCTCATCTTTTCTTCATCCATCCCTTCGAGTTAGCTTTTATGATGACGCCGGCTGGAAAGGTCTCTTTTGGCAAGGTCTTCCTTTTGAATATCACCATGGGTGGAAGTTTCTGGCCATTAGCATGGCAAGCTAGAACCACAGTGAAGGATGACTTCTCATTCCCTGTGGTGCGAATATTCACCGTACGTGCTCCCGTTGTATCCACAGTGCGGTTCACAGGAATATCAGTTGCTGTGAAATAGTAATCCGTGTGCGGATGGAGAGATTGCGTCTTTTCATGAACCGGATCCTTGTCGCTTAGTAGGAGCCATTTTGTGGTCTTTACAGATGTAAACACACAAAGGAAATGAAACGTACGGTATATCCGCGCGCTTTTTCTTCTTCTACGCGGGCGGGTGGTTGCTTACAGTAGAAGAAGAAGCGCTTCCTGTTCTATGGGGGCGGGTGCTTACCTTGGCGGTTGCTTGCGTAGAAGAAGAAGCGCTTCCTGTTCTACCGGGAAAAAAGATGGCGGCTGTTTACCGTAGTTGCGAGATCGAAACTTTATGAAAATGAATCGTAATATTAATCCATATATAAAGCGCACCGGGTTATAAGGCGCACTGTCAGCTTTTGAGAACATTTGTGGTTTTTAGGTGCGCCTTATAGTGCGGAAAATACGGTATAATAAAATAAATAAATATATATATATAGCTAGAATTCACTGAAAGTCAAGTATTTCATACTTATGTATATATATATATATATATATATATATATATATATTTATATATTTATATATATATATATATATATATATATATATATATATATATATATGAAATACTGGAGTTGGTGAATTCTAGCTGTAAATATACTCCTCCCCTCTTAACCACGCCCCACCCCACCCTCCACCCCCCACCTCCCGAAATCGGAGGTCTCAAGGTTGGCAAGTACGTCAGTACATGACATGATAATCAACAATGTCCCCACAAAGAAGGAAAGCGTCCGCACAACTGAAATAGTCTTGTTTGCCAATAGAAAGCAGATCATGCAATAGCACTCAAAGGAAGGCGTGAGGCTGCTACAGGAAAACACCAACAAAACAGGAAAGGGCCACCAAAATAACAGCGCAAGACGGGAACTAAAACAGTACACACAGGAAAACAACAAAGTCAAAATAAAGCACGACAACCTGCTGGAGTTTCATTTTTTTAACATTTTCTGCTGATTGTGTGCCTCCCGTATTTTTTTTTTTTCTGAAAAAAATGTGCCTTGGTTAAAAAAAGGTTGAAAAACTCTGCTCTAGAGAACACCATGTAGGTAAGCTCCAAGCTCTATATCGTCCCACATTCATGAAGTGAAGGAGGAAATCTATTTAAAATGCACCAACAGGCGCACAGCACAGAGATGGCAGCAAAGATGGCTTACAGTGTGTCACTGAATTCATGGTGCAGTATTTGGACACAAGTCATGGGTCACACCTCCTAATCAATAAATCCATGAAGGAGATCACTGACTCTCAGTGAGTGAATGTGGAGTGAATGAATAATGGCTTTAAATGTAAAGAATTTTAGGTACCTAGAAAGTTAAAGTTAAAAAAGTTAAAGTACCAATGATTGTCACACACACACTAGGTGTGGCGAGATTATTCTCTGCATTGGACCCATCACCCTTGATCACCCCCTGGGAGGTGAGGGGAGCAGTGGGCAGCAGCGGTGGCCGCGCCCGGGAATCATTTTGGTGATTTAACCCCCAATTCCAACCCTTGATGCTGAGTGCCAAGCAGGGAGGTAATGGGTCCCATTTTTATAGTCTTTGGTATGACTCGGCCGGGGTTTGAACTCACAACCTACCGATCTCAGGGCGGACACTCTAACCACTAGGCCACTGAGTAGGAAGGTACCAAATAAAATCTAATAGATTATTATTGTTATTTAGTATTACTATAATTACTTCTACTACTTAGTCTCTGCTAAAGTTTTTTATCTTTCCAAGACATTTTGGTTCAAGGTCAATAAAATGATACTGTAGGAGAGAAGCCAATCCCAGTTTCCATGGTTTGCTGCGTATCAACAACACGTTTACACTCGTGTTGTCTCGATACCAATATTTTGGTACCGGTACCAAAATGTATTTCGATACTTTTTGATATTTTCTAAATAAAGGGAACCACATTAAACATGTTTCTTTTTGCAATTGAATAACAAGTTTGTCCTTAAATAAAATAGTGAACATACTAGACAACTTGTCTTTTATTAGTAAGTAAACAAACCAAGGCTCCTAATTAGTCTGCTGACGTATGCAGTAACATATTGTGTCATTTATACACCTATTATTTTGTCAACATTATGAAGGACAAGCTGTAAAAATGGATTGTTAATCCACTTCTCCACTTATTTTCTGTTCAACATGTTCTATCTACACTTCTGTTAAAATGTAATAATCACTTATTCTTCTGTTGTTTGGATACTTAGCATTAGTTTTGGATGATACCACAAATGTAGGTATTGCTCCCATACCAAGTTGTTACAGGATCATACATTAGTCGTAATTTAAGTCCTCATGTGTCCAGGGACCATACTTGTCAACCCTCCCGATTTTCCCTTGAGACTCCCGAATTTCAGTGCCTCTCCCGAAAATCTCCCGGGGCAACTATTCTCCCGAATTTCTCCCGATTTCCACCTGGTCAACAATATTGGGGGCGTGCCTTAAAGGCACTGCCTTTAGCGTCCTCTCTCACCTGAAAAGGAGACTATTATATATGTCTCCGTTATCCATTGGTTTATCTATAACCCATAAAGTAGGCAGGCACGGAGCTATTTCTCAGCCTGTGTTTATTCCAGCCGGCACGTTAAAGGGGAACATTAATCACAATTTCAGAAGGGTTAAAATCATTAAAAATCAGTTCCCAGTGGCTTATTTTATTTTTCGAAGTTTTTTTCAAAATTTTACCCATCACGCAATATCCCTAACAAAAGCTTCAAAGTGCCTGATTTTAACCATCGTTATATACACCCGTCCATTTTCCTGTGACGTCACATAGTGATGCCAACTCAAACAAACATGGCGCATAGAACAGCAAGCTATAGCGACATTAGCTCGGATTCAGACTCGGATTTCAGCGGCTTAAGCGATTCAACAGATTACGCATGTATTGAAACGGATGGTTGTAGTGTGGAGGCAGGTAGCGAAAACGAAATTGAAGAAGAAACTGAAGCTATTGAGCCATATCGGTTTGAACCGTATGCAAGCGAAACCGACGAAAACGACACGACAGCCAGCGACACGGGAGAAAGCGAGGACGAATTTGGCGATCGCCTTCTAACCAACGATTGGTATGTGTTTGTTTGGCATTAAAGGAAACTAACAACTATGAACTAGGTTTACAGCATATGAAATACATTTGGCAACAACATGCACTTTGAGAGTGCAGACAGCCCAATTTTCATCAATTAATATATTCTGTAGACATACCCTCATCCGCGCTCTTTTCCTGAAAGCTGATCTGTCCAGTTTTGGAGTTGATGTCAGCAGGCCAGGGAAGCTAGGGTCGATATTCTTCTCTTGATCATCTTCGGTGGCATAAGGGACGGTGTGAGCCAAGACATCCAGGGGGTTTAGCTCGCTCGTCTGCGGGAACAAACTGCCGCCATTGCTTGCCGTGCTACCTTGGTCCTTTGTCCCTGAATTGCTCACACACTCCGGCAGATTCAATGGGGGTCTGGCGGCAGATTTCTTTGACTTTATCGTTGGAAATGCATCTGCTTTGAGTGTCGCTGGATATCCACAAGTTTCAAGTTTATTCACAATACCATACAACAAATACAATAGTAGTGAAATATCATCATTTACAGATGTTGGTACGTGAAAGGGTCCCCCAAATAAGCTAGAAGAAGCTTTTGACAGGGGGTCCAGAGGACAGTATATACATGAAATGATGGAACATGGTAGCAAGTACAACAACAAAAAACAACGCTATATGATTAACACAAGATAATAGTACTAAAGCAAGCATACACATACATACATACATTCATTCAACCATGCAAAACCCAACAGTAGTCTACCCCACATGAGGCATTAAATATAGGTGGTTAATAGATAAGTTTTTAGTTTATTTTTGAAGTTGGAGAATGGATACAGCATCTTGAGGCTCTCATTAAGCCGGTTCCAAATCTTTGGTCCCCTGCATACAACACTTCGAGTGGTACAATCCAGTAAACGATGTTTCCCTGATATCAAATCTAAGTTACGAGTGTTGTGGGCATGCTGGGGATGGTAGATAGGAACCAAGCTACAGAGCCTTACATTCAGCCTATAAATGACTTGATAGGTTAAACAAGCATTTTGATAAATATTGAACTCTGTCAGTCTTAAGAGATGATAATTATGGAATAGATGTGGAGTGGGGGCATTAAACTTGGACCATGACAGGGCCCGTATCATTTTCTTTTGCATGGATTCTAATTTGTGGAGGTAGGTAGGGAAGGTGTTACACCAGATGACATTACAGTAGTTTAGATGTGGTTCAAAGAGAGTTTTATATAGTGTGAGTAGAGCATAAAGAGGAAGATAATGACGAAGGTGAAAGAACAGGCCAACATATTTGGATAATTTGTTTAACAGATGGCTAATGTGACATTTGAAATTGAGGTATTCGTCAATGATATTCTTGGTATTCTTGCCAACTCTGTCGTAGCATAGCTTTTGTCGGTAAAGTGTGCGGAACAAACGTCCAATTTCTTGCCACTTTCGAATCTTTGGGCCACTGGTGCAACTTGAATCCGTCCCTGTTGGTGTTGTTACACCCTCCGACAACACACCGACGAGGCATGATGTCTCCAAGGTACGGAAAACAGTCGAAAAAACGGAAAATAACAGCGCTGATTTGACTCGGTGTTTGTAATGTGTTTGAGAAAATGGCGGATTGCTTCCCGATGTGACGTCACGTTGTGAATAATAGAAAGGCGTTTAATTCGCCAAAATTCACCCATTTAGAGTTCGGAAATCGGTTAAAAAAATATATGGTCTTTTTTCTGCAACATCAAGGTATATATTGACGCTTACATAGGTCTGGTGATAATGTTCCCCTTTAATACACTGACACACAACATCCGGATTCCCATCATGCATTGCTTCAAAACTGCGGCAAGTAGTAATGTCCAAAAACATAACAGAGACGAAGCAGAAGAACGAAGAAGAGACATGGCGACGACGAGTAAGAAGAAGAAGTACGCTTGCAATTTCCAAAATGATTGGAAAAAATAATTTCAGCTCGAATGCAGCTGAGATAGGCTACAGCACCCCCCGCGACCCCGAACGGGACAAGCGGTAGAAAATGGATGGATGGAATTTCAGTTCATCCAGGACAGCTCGAAGGAGAAGGGGTATGCTGCCTGCAAACTTTGTAGATCAGACTTCTCCATTGAACACGGTGGCCGAACGTATATACTCATTCATGAACGGATTATATATATATATATATATATATATATATATGTATATATATATATATATATATATATATTAGGGATGTCCCGATCCAGGTTTTTGCACTTCCGATCCGATACCGATACTGACCGATACCGATACTGACCGATACTGGCCTATCCGAGCATGTATTAAAGTTTAAAGTTATTTAGCCTACTTAGTTGTCAGAATCATGTTGAAAAGGGTTTTAGAACTCTTGATAACAACTAGCCAGCTGAATTATGTGAGTTTGAATAATACACAATGGTTGGTAACAAGAAACTGACCTGTTTATTCAAGGATAAACACAAAATAGACAAAATTATACATGACAAACAGAAATGGCATCATTGAACTAGGGCTGGGCGATATGGCCTTTTTTAATATTGCGATATTTTAAGGCCATATTGCGATACACGATATATATCTCGATATTTTGCCTTACCCTTGAATGAACACTTGATGCATATAATCACAGCAGTATGATGATTCTATGTGTTTTGATTGATTGATTGAGACTTTTATTAGTAGGTTGCACAGTGAAGTACATATTCCGTACAATTGACCACTAAATGGTAACACCCGAATAAGTTTTTCAACTTGTTTAAGTCGGGGTCCACTTAAATTGATTCATGATACAGATATATACTATCAGATATATACTATCATCATAATACAGTCATCACACAAGATAATCACATTGAATTATTTACATTATTTATAATCCAGGGTGTGGAGGGGGGCGCCGGATGTAAGTGTCAAAAAGACAGCCAAAAGAGTTTGATATGAGAATAAATCTAAAGTTAAAATATAGGGTAGAAATGCACCCATTTGCAGGAAATGTAGTCTTGATTTTCAAAATTTTCTTTCAAGGCTGGCATGTCTACATTAAAACATTCTTCTTCATACTGCATTAATATATGCTACTTTTAAACTTTCATGCAGAGAAGGAAATCACAACTAAAAAAATCACTAATTTTTTCTTACGGTGTTGTGGAAATTTTTGCCTCGGCATTTTGATGGTGTGGGCGTGTGGCACCGAATGGAGATAAGCGTCTCGACAGACGTTACAATATTTGAACAATGATGACGAAAACTGTTTTCTCTGTCGTGTCCGTGTGTCGAAAATTGTTATGCGCTTATTTTTTTATTTGATTTTGTGCGTGGCATATAATTGCTGTGCGCAGAGGACGTTTGAGCAGTGCGCTATTACTTAGAGGGAACGTTGGTCACACAGCTGCGCTAGCATCACAGCTAACGTTAGCCATGCTGCTACCTCCCTGCTGGGAAAGGGCGTATACGTATGTGACGTATGACGTGACAGTATGTGACGTGTGTAAGAAGGTGCGCTTGCTGTCTGTGAGAGGGAGTACACAGGAAAGAGTGAGAAGAGCCTGTCGTGTAATGCCAGCAGCTAAAAGCAACTGCGTTAGAATCCACAGACCTGTGGATGTGTTGAAGGTGTGCTGGAAAATGCGGAACGGAAATTAGGGAGCAACAGAAAAGTGGAATGTATTATTTAAATCGGTGCGTTGGAAAACACGGACCGGTGTTTTTTTTTAAACTGGATCTGGATCGGCATTTTCCCATGCCTTGCCGATACGCAGTTTTTGGCAATTATCGGCGACCGATCCGATCCAAATATCGGATCGGGACATCCCTAATATATATATATATATATATATATATAAGAAATACTTGAAAATATATACACCCCCCGCTACCTCACCTTTTCTGTAGGTAAAATAGTGTCATTACCTAGAAGCAGTCTATGTGCTTGAGCCGGTGCCGAGTCTGCTTAGTAGGCAGAGTGACAGATAGTTCACATTTCGAATCCCACTTCATCCATCCGAGTCGCTGCTGTTGTGTCCTTGGGCACACACTGCCCTCTGGGTCGCCCACTCAGGGACGCTTCCCTGTCAAAGATGTCTCTGAGCGACACTCAAACGCCAACTGTCTCTCTTTTGAAGACAAAGCACGAACAGTAACAATATATCACCGCTTTATTGCTCAAGTGTCACAATTGTTGTCCTCCTGCATAGCTCAGACCTACTTCCTGTTCCTGTCTACAGCGCTAAGCCTTCTGGTAATGTAATATATTAACGTGAACTTGCTAGTCTACATGTATTTATATTTTTAACCTTTATTACTGTATTTTTCGGACCATAAGGCGCACTGCCGATGAGCGGGTCTATTCAGGTCTATTTTCATACAAAAGGTGCGGATTATAAGGCGCATTAAAGGGGTCATATTATTATTTTCTAAATGTAAAATACTTCCTTGTGGCCTACATAACATGTAATGGTGGTTCTTTGCTCAAAATGTTGCATAGATGATGTTTTACAGATCATCTTCAAGCCGCTTTCTGACAGTCGCTTCAGGATGCGTCGTTTTGCGGGCGGTCTTATTTACGTGGCTCACCTTCGACAGCGTCTTCTCCCCGTCATCTTTGTTGTAGCGGTGTAGCGTGCAAGGACGGGAGTGGAAGAAGTGTCAAAAGATGGAGCTAACTGTTTTAATGACATTCAGACTTGACTTCAATCAATAACGGAGCAGCATCTCCTCATCCGTGTCTCACTAGTGCAACAACAACGCCGGAAATGTGTCCCGTGAAAAAACGTCCGGCCGGAACTCTAATAACTAAAGTTCCTTGGGTGAATTATGTAAACTCACTACAGTTTTTAGCGCTTTGATAGCTAATCTACTGATCTACTCATTTCACTCCCACGGCTGTTTTATCACACCCACAGGGTTGTTGTTACACAATTGCGATGCATTTTTTAAAATATTTTTTTTAATTAGATATTTAACTATTACTATTGCTATTATTTTTTTACACACGCTAAAAAAAGCATCTATGGATTTTACAGTGAAACACTGGTAGATTTTGTCCTGATTAAGACTGTTTTGTCGGTGGAACTGGGTTGAAAAATGTGGAAGGAGTTGTCAACAGAAAAAAGGGTGAAAAAAGGGTTTGAAAAAAACGGGAATTCTGGGAATTCCTGGAAAAAAAATTTAACTTGAAAAAGGTATAGTTTGAATGTCCAGGATGAGTGGAATGTGCTGAAGGTGAAATGGTTTGAATCAGTTGAAAAATGTGGAAATAGTGGAAGTTTGAAAAATGGATAATTCATTTTGAATGGGAAAATGTCCCTAAAAACTGGGATTTCTCGGAAATCCGGGATTTTTTTTATATAATTGTTGAAAAAGATCAAACCATTCCTGAATATTTTTAAGTTGGAACGATTTGAATCGGATGAAAAATGTGGGAATTGTGGAAAAATGTCCCATCCATTTCAATTGGAATTTCATGGGAATTTTGGAAAAAGAGGGATTTTTTTGGAAAATGCTAAAAAAAAAAAAAAAAATACAAATTGAATTTTCTGAATGAGTTGGATGTTGGTATTACGGAATTCATGGAATTTCAGGAAAACCGGGAATTTTTCCAGTTCAAAAAACACCTTTGTTTTTTGTCCTGATTAAGAGGATTTGTTTCACGGTGGAACAGTTGAAATGGGTTAAAAATGTGGAAGGCGTAGTCGACAGAAAAAAGGGTTTGAAAAAAACGGAATTCTGGGAATTCCTGGAATTTTTTTGAACATGGAAAAATGATAGTTTGAATGTGCAGGATGAGTGGAATGTGTTGAAGGTGAAATGGTTTGAATAGGTTGAAAAATGTGGAAGTTTGAAAAATCGATAATTTTTGAATGGGGAAATGTCCCTAAAAACTGGGAATTCTTGGAAATCCGGGATTTTTTTTTTAATAATTGTTGAAAAAGATCACACAATTCCTAAACAGGCTGAATATTTTGAAGTTGGAACGATTTGAATCGGATGAAAAATGTGGGAATTGTGAAACTTTGAAAAATGTCCTATTCATTTCAATGGTAATTTCATGGAAATTTGGGAATTTTGGAAAAAGAGGGATTTTTTTGGAGAATGCTAAAAAAAATGAGTTGGATGTTGGTATTACAGAATTTCAGGAAAACCGGGAATTTTTCCAGTTCTGATTAAGAGGAATGTTTTGTCGGTGGAACGATTGAACCGGGGTGAAAAATGTGGAAGGAGTAGTCAACAGAAAAAAGGGTTTGGGAAAAAAAGGAGAATTCTGCGAATTCCTGGAATTTTTTTTAACTTGTAAAAAGTATAGTTTGAATGTCCAGGATGAGTTGAATATGTTGAAGGTGAAATGGTTTGAATCAGTTGAAAAATGTGGACATGGTGGAAGTTTGAAAAATGGATAATTCATTTTAAATGAGGAAATGTCCCTAAAAACTGGGAATTCTTGGAAATCCGGGATTTTTTTTTTTTTATAATTGTTGAAAAAGATCACACAATTCCTGAACAGGCTGAATATTTTGAAGTTGGAACGATTTGAATCGGTTGGTAAATGTGGGGATTGTGGAACTTTGAAAAATGTCCTATTAGTTTCAATGGGAATTTCATGGAATTTTGGAAAAAGAGGGATTTTTTTTGAAAATGCTAAAAAAAAAAGTGAATGTTCTGAATGAGTTGGATGTTGGTATTACGGAATTCATGGAATTTCAGAAAAAACGGGAATTTTTCCAGTTCAACAAACACCTTTGTTTTTTTGTCCTGATTAAGAGGATTTTTTTCAGGGTGGAACGGTTGAAATGGGTTAAAAATGTGAAAGGAGTTGTCGACTGAAAAAAGGGTTTGAAAAAAACGGGAATTCTGGGAATTCCTGGAATTTTTTTGAACATGGAAAAATTATAGTTTGAATATGCAAGAGGAGTGGATAATATTGAAGGTGGAATGGTTTGAATTGGTTGAAAAATGTGGAAGTGGTGGAAGTTTGAAAAAATGGCCAATTGAGGGGGCGGGGTTGAGATGGTGGGGCGGGGGTGTATATTGTAGCGTCCCGGAAGAGTTAGTACTGCAAGGGGTTCTGGGTATTTGTTCTGTTGTGTTTATGTTGTGTTACGGTGCGGATGTTCTCCCGAAATGTGTGTGTCATTGTTGTTTGGTGTGGGTTCACAGTGTGGCGCATATTTGTAACAGTGTCAAAGTTGTTTATACGGCCACCCTCAGTGTGACCTGTATGGCTGTTGACCAAGTATGTTTGGAATTAACTTGTGTGTGTGAAAAACCGTAGATGTGATTAGGCCGGCATGCAAAGGCAGTGCCTTTAATATTTATTGGTGCTCTGTACTTTTCTCTACGTCCGTGTACACAGCGGCGTTTTAAAAAGTAGTACATTTCACTTTTTGAAACCGATACCGATCATTTCCGATACTACATTTTAAAGCATTTATCGGCCGATAATATCAGCAGTCCGATATTATTGGACATCTCTAATGATAATAGTTAGCTTGTGTCACATACCAAGTTATGACTAAGGTGTATGACTGTGGAATTAGAGAAAAAAAGAGTACAATTAGCTAAAAAAAAGTTACCACTTTAATGTTAGCATGCTAACATTAGCATGCTTGCAGTTAATAAGTGTCACATACCAAGTTATATGACTTTAAAATAAACGGTTGCAAAATTAGCTCAAAGAGCTAGCACTGTAATGTTAGCATGCTAACATGCTAATATAAACAGTTAGCTAGGCTGACCATATTCTGAAATCCCAAAAAGAGGACACATATATATATATATATATTTATATATATATATATATATATATATATATATATATATATATATATATGGGCAGCACGCCAAGGCCGGGACTAGGTGAAAATTTGCCAATGATACCTGAACTTGCTTTAGAAATATGTATTTAAATAAAGCATTTTTTCTACTCCCGTTGACAGCAGTGTTGGCGCTAGGAAATTTCAAAATGGGGTCCCAGGGACCCCATCAAGTCATAAAAATGGGGTCCCACAGTAAATTTTTGGGGTCCCACTTTTTTGTAAGCGTTTTGAAAACAAATGATAAACGTATGCATTATCCTGTTATATCTCACATTCTATATTGTGTTTTGGAAAAAGGTTGTCATAAACGTTAATTAATTCATTAAAATAAATAATAAAAAAAGAAGACAAATTTGTATTCAGTCATAAACCTCCATTCACTTTCTTTTTTCCTTCATGGATCTAAACTTTACCGCTGCCAGTATTTTCTTCTATGTTTTTATTTAATAAGTTGTAGGTGTATTTATTTCAGTATAAAAGTGTAAAAAGTGAAATGATGATAATGGTGTGCCAGGGCATACATACATTTTATATTTAACGCTTAAATCTCTGGAGTCTACATCAACTTCATCTCTATCCCTCATTTCAAAATGTTTTAGTTTTTTTTTTATGTAGTTTTTTTGTTTGTTTGTTTTCCGCCTTGTCAAACAAAACTATGTTTTTTTATGGCAAACACACAAGATATGCAAAATCTTCCACCAAAAATATTTTTCAAAGTGGAGGGTGTATATTGTAGTGTCCTGGAAGAGTTAGTTCTGCAAGGGGTTCGGGGTATTTATTCTGTTGTGTTTATGTTGTGTTACGGTGCAGACGTTCTCCCGAAATGTGTTTGTCATTCTTGTTTGGTGTGGGTTCACAGTGTGGCGCATATTTGTAACAGTGTCAAAGTTGTTTATACGGCCACCCTCAGCGTGACCTGTATGGCTGTTGACCAAGCATGTGTTGCATTCACTTGTGTGTGTGTGAAAAGCCGTAGATATTATGTGACTGGGCCGGCACGCAAAGGCAGTGCCTTTAAGGCACGCCCCCAATATTGTTGTCTGGGTGGAAATCGGGAGAATGGATGCCCCGGGAGATTTTCGGGAGGGGCACTGAAATTCGGGAGTCTCCCGGGAAAATCGGGAGGGGTTGGCAAGTATGTCAGTCAATCCCCTCCCTCACGAATGCTGCTGCGTGCACACATCTTCAAAAAATTTTTTGTTTTTAACCCCTTCTTAACCCTGGACGTACATTGAAAATACACGCAACCCTGACTCAAAATGCCGGACATTTGAGGCATTTAAGAAACCCCGTCCGGACAGCCCCGCAAAAGAGGAAATTTCCAGGGAAAAGAGGACGTATGGTCAGTCTTAAGTTAGCATGTTTCAAATACCAAGTTATATAACAAATGGATGAATTTTGGTGTAAAAAACCAAAGCATTCACACAATTAGCTGAGAGACAGCTCTTATCTCAAACGTCTAAGTTGAGGTAGCACTGTGTTTGCTTTTATGGAAGATATAGTCTTTGCTTTGACCTAACCAGGACCACAACCACATGACCAAAAAAGTCCATTTAAATGTGTTTATATTTTTAATAAGCAGTGACATTTGGAGGAGCCCTGCAGGTATAAACTCCAACTCTCGTAATATTAAAGACCGAAATAAAATCTTGTTTAGGGCCAAAAAAGCCTGGCGTATGACCACGGGAGGTCAAAAGTGATATAGGGACGGGGGGAAAAGGTTAATGTGCAGATTTACGACGCTAAAAGTAGGTCACTTGGCAGACATGTTTGTCTTGTCACAGGACGGTGAATAACTGGAGAAAGGTTGTTTTCTTTGTGTTTCGTGCACATTTAGGCTCCCACTGCCAGGCTTCGACCATTCCCCCCCCCCCGACATTTGAGGCGTTATTTATAACGTTCCCTTCCAAGAATTCCCCCCCGCCTCGTCACTGCCCACAGAGCACAAAAGGATGGCAAGATACTCACCATAAATAACCAGCCGAGCAAAGCCAAAACCGCAATGTTTTTCCTCTCTCGCTGCTTTGTTTCAGTGCCTTGGACAGCTCGCGCTAGAAACCAGCGGTCCAAAATGTGTTGGATGCATCACACAGACGCACCAGCACACATCTGAGCGAGTCAACTGTACAACTATAGGACGACAATTGTATGTTTATCTGTTAGGCTCAAAGGGGGAAAAAAATCTGTATCATTATTTCCATATTCAAATTTTACCGCTCATCTGTTTCCAATTTGCGGTCAGAAAATGTAATTGCCGAGCCGTTCATAGCAACTCTTGTTTATTGTGACATTAATGTGACAACATTAAAATGCTCAAAATCTGCATGCAGTTTACGTCGATACGGCGTGTCACAAACTAAACGTGTTCTGTACGGCAGTGGAAACAAGTTGCAATGTGTAGAGTCGGGTTTCATGTGGATTTACGGCCTGAAATCTTCTTTATAGGAAAGAATGTCAGTGCGGAACAGACAGAAAATGATTTTATAAGAGCCAGTTCAAGGAATTGGTGCCTTTTTTTTCCATCCCTAAACTGATAATACAGCTACTAAGTGATAAACAGCATGTACAAACTATACAATTGTGTGTACTGTTAGTGGTCGTGTTGCGGGTAATCTACTAAGACTGCAGGCACAATTGATAAGTGAAAAATAGTGCTGATCACCATGGAGACACTCATTTCCCTCCACATGTATGGCATCAACCTGTGGTGTTTTGGTAGAAAGTGATAAACAGCATGTACAAACTATATAATTGGGTGTACTGTTAGTGGTCGTGTTGCGGGTAATCTACTAAGACTGTGTGCACAATTGATAACAAGTGAAAATTTGTGCTGATCACCATGGATACACTCATTTCTTTCCACATTTACGGCATCAACCTGTGGTGTTTTGGTACAAAGTGATAAACAGCATGTACAAACGATAAAATTGTGTGTACTGTTCGTGGTCGTGTTGCGGTTAATCTACTAAAACTGCGTGCACAATTGATAACAAGTAAAAAATAGTGCTGATCACCATGGATACACTCATTTCCCTCCACATGTATGGCATCAACCTTTTGTGTTTTGGTAGAAAGTGATAAACAGCATGTACGAACTATAAAATTGTGTGTACTGTTAGTGGTCGTGTTGCGGGTAATCTACTAAGACTGCGTGCACAATTGATAACAAGTGAAAATTTGTGCTGATCACCATGGATACACTCATTTCTTTCCACATTTACGGCATCAACCTGTGGTGTTTTGGTAGAAAATGATAAACAGCATGTACAAACTATAAAATTGTGTGTACTGTTAGTGGTTGTGTTGCGGTTAATCTACTAAAACTGCGTGCACAATTGATAACAAGTGAAAATTTGTGATGATCACCATGGAGACACTCATTTCCCTCCACATGTATGGCCTCACACCCACGGGATTATTACACAATTGTGATGCGTTTTTAAAAATCATTTTGTTTAATTAAATATTTAGCTATTACTATTTAAATGTAGTTCAATTAAACTTGTTTTAATTGTAGTGTTTTTATATAATTAAAATTACAATAATTATAATTTTAATTGGGAAAAAAAATGGTATGAAATAAAATACAATTTTTAATAAAAAAAATAATAATTCAACATTTTTAAAGGATTTTAAAAATTATATTTAATGGCAAAGTCTAATTTTTATCTGCTTTAGCACACACACGGGATTATTATTATTACACAATTGCGATGCATTTTTTAAAATCATTTTGTTTAATTAAATATTTAGCTATTACTATTTAAATGTAGTTCAATTAAAATTGTTTTAATTGTTGTGTTTTTATATAATTAAAATTACAATAATAATTATAATTCTAATTGGAAAAAAAATGTTATGAAATAAAATAAAGTATAGTTGGTAAAAAGATATGTAAAAAAAATAAATAATAATTCAACATTTTTAAAGGATTTTAAAAATTATATTTAATGACAAAGTCTAATTTTTATCTGCTTTATCACACACACAGGATTATTATTATTACACAATTGCGATGCATTTTTTAAAATCATTTTGTTTAATTAAATATTTAGCTATTACTATTTAAATGTAGTTCAATTAAAATTGTTTTAATTGTTGTGTTTTTATATAATTAAAATTACAATAATAATTATAATTCTAATTGGAAAAAAATGTTATAAAATAAAATAAAGTATAGTTGGTAAAAAGATATGTAAAAAAATAATAATAATAATTCAACATTTTTAAAGGATTTTTAAAATTATATTTAATGGCAAAGTCTAATTTTTATCTGCTTTATCACACACACGGGATTATTATTATTACACAATTGCGATGCATTTTTTAAATATATGTGTGTAGTTAAATATTTAGCTATAACTATTTAAATGTAGTTCAATTAAAATTGTTTTAATTGTAGTGTTTTCATATAATTAAAATTACAATAATAATTTTAATTTTAATTGGGAAAAAAATAGTATGAAATAAAGTATAGTTGGTAAAAAGATATGTAAAAAAAAAAAAATAATAATTCAACATTTTTAAAGGATTTTAAAAAGTATATTTAATGGCAAAGTCTAATTTTTATCTGCTTTATCACACCCACGGGATTATTATTATTACACAATTGCGATGCATTTTTTAAAATCATTTTGTTTAATTAAATATTTAGCTATTACTATTTAAATGTAGTTCAATTAAAATTGTTTTAATTGTAGTGTTTTTATATAATTAAAATTACAATAATAATTATAATTATAATTGGGAAAAAAATGGTATGAAATAAAATAAAGTGTAGTTGGTAAAAAGATATGTAAAAAAAAAAAAAAAAAATCAACATTTTTAAAGGATTTAAAAAATTATATTTAATGGCAAAGTCTAATTTTTATCTGCTTTATCACACCCACGGGATTATTATTATTACACAATTGCGATGCATTTTTTAAAACCATTTTGTTTAATTAAATATTTAGCTATTACTATTTAAATGTAGTTCAATTAAAAATGTTTTAATTGTAGTGTTTTTATATAATTAAAATTACAATAATAATTATAATTCTAATTGGAAAAAAATGGTATGAAATAAAATAAAGTATAGTTGGTAAAAAGATATGTAAAAAAAAAATAATAATAATTCAACATTTTTAAAGGATTTTAAAAATTATATTTAATGGCAAAGTCTAATTTTTATCTGCTTTATCACACCCACGGGATTATTATTATTACACAATTGCGATGCATTTTTTAAAATCATTTTGTTTAATTAAATATTTAGCTATTACTATTTAAATGTAGTTCAATTAAAATTGTTTTAATTGTTGTGTTTTTATATAATTAAAATTACAATAATAATTATAATTCTAATTGGAAAAAAAATGTTATGAAATAAAATAAAGTATAGTTGGTAAAAAGATATGTAAAAAATAATAATAATAATTCAACATTTTTAAAGGATTTTTAAAATTATATTTAATGGCAAAGTCTAATTTTTATCTGCTTTATCACACACGGGATTATTATTATTACACAATTGCGATGCATTTTTTAAAATCATTTTGTTTAATTAAATATTTAGCTATTACTATTTAAATGTAGTTCAATTAAAATTGTTTTAATTGTAGTGTTTTTATATAATGAAAATTACAATAATAATTATAATTCTAATTGGGAAAAAAATGGTATGAAATAAAATAAAGTGTAGTTGGTAAAAAGATATGTAAAAAATAATAATAATAATTCAACATTTTTAAAGGATTTTAAAAATTATATTTAATGGCAAAGTGTAATTTTTATCTGCTTTATCACACACACGGGATTATTATTATTACACAATTGCGATGCATTTTTTAAAATCATTTTGTTTAATTAAATATTTAGCTATTACTATTTAAATGTAGTTCAATTAAAATTGTTTTGATTGTAGTGTTTTTATATAATTAAAATTACAATAATAATTATAATTATAATTGGGGAAAAAATGGTATGAAATAAAATAAAGTGTAGTTGGTAAAAAGATATGTAAAAAAAAAAAAAAAAAATCAACATTTTTAAAGGATTAAAAAAATTATATTTAATGGCAAAGTCTAATTTTTATCTGCTTTATCACACCCACGGGATTATTATTATTACACAATTGCGATGCATTTTTTAAAACCATTTTGTTTAATTAAATATTTAGCTATTACTATTTAAATGTAGTTCAATTAAAAATGTTTTAATTGTAGTGTTTTTATATAATTAAAATTACAATAATAATTATAATTCTAATTGGAAAAAAATGGTATGAAATAAAATAAAGTATAGTTGGTAAAAAGATATGTAAAAAAAAAAAATAATAATTCAACATTTTTAAAGGATTTTAAAAATTATATTTAATGGCAAAGTCTAATTTTTATCTGCTTTATCACACCCACGGGATTATTATTATTACACAATTGCGATGCATTTTTTAAAATCATTTTGTTTAATTAAATATTTAGCTATTACTATTTAAATGTAGTTCAATTAAAATTGTTTTAATTGTTGTGTTTTTATATAATTAAAATTACAATAATAATTATAATTCTAATTGGAAAAAAAATGTTATGAAATAAAATAAAGTATAGTTGGTAAAAAGATATGTAAAAAATAATAATAATAATTCAACATTTTTAAAGGATTTTTAAAATTATATTTAATGGCAAAGTCTAATTTTTATCTGCTTTATCACACACGGGATTATTATTATTACACAATTGCGATGCATTTTTTAAAATCATTTTGTTTAATTAAATATTTAGCTATTACTATTTAAATGTAGTTCAATTAAAATTGTTTTAATTGTAGTGTTTTTATATAATGAAAATTACAATAATAATTATAATTCTAATTGGGAAAAAAATGGTATGAAATAAAATAAAGTGTAGTTGGTAAAAAGATATGTAAAAAATAATAATAATAATTCAACATTTTTAAAGGATTTTAAAAATTATATTTAATGGCAAAGTGTAATTTTTATCTGCTTTATCACACACACGGGATTATTATTATTACACAATTGCGATGCATTTTTTAAAATCATTTTGTTTAATTAAATATTTAGCTATTACTATTTAAATGTAGTTCAATTAAAATTGTTTTGATTGTAGTGTTTTTATATAATTAAAATTACAATAATAATTATAATTCTAATTGGAAAAAAATGGTATGAAATAAAATAAAGTATAGTTGGTAAAAAGATATGTAAAAAAATAAAATAATAATTCAACATTTTTAAAGGATTTCAAAAATTATATTTAATGGCAAAGTCTAATTTTTATCTGCTTTATCACACCCACGGGATTATTATTATTACACAATTGCGATGCATTTTTTAAAATCATTTTGTTTAATTAAATATTTAGCTATTACTATTTAAATGTAGTTCAATTAAAATTGTTTTGATTGTAGTGTTTTTATATAATTAAAATTACAATAATTATTATAATTCTAATTGGAAAAAAATGGTATGAAATAAAATAAAGTATAGTTGGTAAAAAGATATGTAAAAAAATAAAATAATAATTCAACATTTTTAAAGGATTTCAAAAATTATATTTAATGGCAAAATCTAATTTTTATCTGCTTTATCACACCCACGGGATTATTATTATTACACAATTGCGATGCATTTTTTAAAATCATTTTTGTTTAATTAAATATTTAGCTATTACTATTTAAATGTAGTTCAATTAAAATTGTTTTAATTGTAGTGTTTTTATATAATTAAAATTACAATAATAATTATAATTCTAATTGGAAAAAAATGGTATGAAATAAAATAAAGTGTAGTTGGTAAAAAGATATGTAAAAAAAAATAATAATAATTAAACATTTTTAAAGGATTTTAAAAATTATATTTAATGGCAAAGTCTAATTTTTATCTGCTTTATCACACACACGGGATTATTATTATTACACAATTGCGATGCATTTTTTAAATATATGTGTGTAGTTAAATATTTAGCTATAACTATTTAAATGTAGTTCAATTAAAATTGTTAAAAATTGTAGTATTTTAAAATAAAATTACAATAATTGTAATTTTTTTTTTTTTTAATGGTATCAAATAATATAAAGTATAATTGGTATGTATATATGTACAAAAATAATTCAACATTTTTAAAGGATTTTAAAAATTATATTTAACGGCAAAGTCTAATTTTAGGGAGCTGTGAATGCTATTTTTTCAGTGTTAAATAGTTTACATCATCGTTTTAAATCATCTTCATTAAATACGAAAAGATCACTTTGCTTAGTAACATATTTAAATGAATGCAAAGTTTTTAAAGCCTATAAAAATATCACTATTGCTGAGTTGTACGTTTTTAGAGTGACACGCAAAAAAAATGCTCACAAAAATCCCTATTATCACCCCAAACAGGGCTTAAAGGATCCCATTTCACTCCCACGGCTGCTTTATAACACCCACGGGATTAGTGGCCTGATTAAATCCACACACATACAGTAAACACACATGATTCCTGGAAAACACACACACACACACATGGGGTTAATAGGCTCAGTCTGCCACCTTGCCTACTGTGTGAAGAGCTGGAGGACACCTTTTCTGCAGAAATGAGAGTGTCAACACATAATCGAGCTTCACATCACATCCCTGCGACTACATTGAGCGTTCCTATCAGGGGCACGAGTGGATGATGGGATCAATTCTGCTCACTGAAGGAAATGATTGGGTTTAACCACCGCGTGTAGGATATGTGCACTGTAAACACAAAACCGGGATTTTCACCCGTCGCCGTCAGTAAAGCTGCGCGGTGCACGGAGAGGTGTATATCATGAATTTTAAAACTTCTCTTGACACTGAAACATTATCCTGCAGTGGCTGGTGACAGGATGATGAACAGCGGGCTCTGCAGCAATACAAGACCAATGCAGAGGCAAATTACTGGCAGGGGAAGGAGGTGCGTATGCCTGAGCCGTGCACAATGAATGAACAAGTGGGAGCCATTTTTTTTGAAAGAGGAAAAAAACAGAGGGAACATTAAACTTGAGCATTTAAAAGATGGCCTTGGCGTCTAGTTAAGTAAGTAATTCATGCGCGCACAGTAAGAGGCGTTTACGCTGTCGCACAACCTACTCCTGTAGGTGTAAAGCTATGTTTTACAGCCTTGTTTTTTTTCACTCTTCACTTATATCACCGCCAAGTTGACGGCCAGATAAAGCCATGCCTTCAGCCCCCGTACAAGGAGCTATTCAGGTCCGTGAAATACAAGTGTGAAAATTACACTTAAATGAAAGCCATCATGTCGACAAGGTTCGGAGCGCCGGCGCCACTGCTGTGACGGTCTTTCTTTTTGTTTTACCAAACCTAACACAGCTAATTGTGTGTGGAAACATTGTCATTTTAAATAGATACATCCCACCCCCTGGGAAAAATATATGGATTCAATAGTCTCGGAGGATGTATTCAGTTGTTTGATTTTGTAGGAAAAAAAGCTTAAAGGAGACATGACACAAAACTATAGACCAGTGTTTTTCAACCACTGTGCCGCGGCACACTAGTGTGCGGTGAGATACAGTTTGGTGTGCCGTGGGAGATCATCTAGTTTCACTTATTTGGGTTAAAAAAATGGTATGAAATAAAACAAAGTATAGTTGGTAAAAAGATATGTAAAAAAAATAATAATAATAATTCAAAATTTTTAAAGGATTTTAGAAATTATATTTAATGGCAAAGTCTAATTTGTATCTGCTTTATCACACCCACGGGATTATTATTATTACACAATTGCGATAAATTTTTTAAAATCATTTTGTTTAATTAAATATTTAGCTATTACTATTTAAATGTAGTTCAATTAAAATGGTTTTAATTGTAGTGTTTTTATATAATTAAAATTACAATAATAATTCTAATTGGAAAAAAATAGTATGAAATAAAATAAAGTATAGTTGGTAAAAAGATATGTAAAAAAAAAAATAATAATTCAACATTTTTAAAGGATTTTAAAAATTATATTTAATGGCAAAGTCTAATTTTTATCTGCTTTATCACACACACGGGATTATTATTATTACACAATTGCGATGCATTTTTAAAAATCATTTTGTTTAATTAAATATTTAGCTATTACTATTTAAATGTAGTTCAATTAAAATTGTTTTAATTGTAGTGTTTTTATCCATCCATCCATTTTCTACCGCTTATTCCCTTTTGGGGTCGCGGGGGGCGCTGGAGCCTATCTCAGCTACAATCGGGCGGAAGGCGGGGTACATTTATATAATTAAAATTACAATAATAATAATTCTAATTGGAAAAAAATAGTATGAAATAAAATAAAGTATAGTTGGTAAAAAGATATGTAAAAAAAAAAATAATAATAATTCAACATTTTTAAAGGATTTTAAAAATTATATTTAATGGCAAAGTCTAATTTTTATCTGCTTTATCACACCCACGGGATTATTATTATTACACAATTGCGATGCATTTTTTAAAATCATTTTGTTTAATTAAATATTTAGCTATTACTATTTAAATGTAGTTCAATTAAAATGGTTTTAATTGTAGTGTTTTTATATAATTAAAATTACAATAATAATTATAATTCTAATTGGAAAAAAATAGTATGAAATAAAATAAAGTATAGTTGGTAAAAAGATATGTAAAAAAAAAAAAAAAAAAATTCAACATTTTTAAAGGGTTTTAGAAATTATATTTAATGGCAAAGTCTAATTTTTATCTGCTTTATCACACACACGGGATTATTATTATTACACAATTGCGATGCATTTTTAAAAATCATTTTGTTTAATTAAATATTTAGCTATTACTATTTAAATGTAGTTCAATTAAAATTGTTTTAATTGTAGTGTTTTTATATAATTAAAATTACAATAATAATCATTCTAATTGGAAAAAAATAGTATGAAATAAAATAAAGTATAGTTGGTAAAAAGATATGTAAAAAATTTTTTTTTTAAATTCAACATTTTTAAAGGATTTTAGAAATTATATTTAATGGCAAAGTCTAATTTTTATCTGCTTTATCACACCCACGGGATTATTATTATTACACAATTGCGATAAATTTTTTAAAATCATTTTGTTTAATTAAATATTTAGCTATTACTATTTAAATGTAGTTCAATTAAAATTGTTTTAATTGTAGTGTTTTTATATAATTAAAATTACAATAATAATTATAATTCTAATTGGAAAAAAATAGTATGAAATAAAATAAAGTATAGTTGGTAAAAAGATATGTAAAAAGAAAATAATAATAATTCAACATTTTTAAAGGATTTTAAAAATTATATTTAATGGCAAAGTCTAATTTTTATCTGCTTTATCACACACACGGGATTATTGTTATTACACAATTGCGATGCATTTTTTAAAATCATTTTGTTTAATTAAATATTTAGCTATTACTATTTAAATGTAGTTCAATTAAAATGGTTTTAATTGTAGTGTTTTTATATAATTAAAATTACAATAATAATTATAATTCTAATTGGAGAAAAAAATGGTATGAAATAAAATAAAGTATAGTTGGTAAAAAGATATGTAAAAAAATAAAAATAATAATTCAACATTTTTAAAGGATTTTAAAAATTATATTTAATGGCAAAGTCTAATTTTTATCTGCTTTATCACACACACGGGATTATTATTATTACACAATTGCGATGCATTTTTTTAAATATATGTGTGTAGTTAAATATTTAGCTATAACTATTTAAATGTAGTTCAATTAAAATTTTTAAAAATTGTAGTATTTTAAAATAATTAAAATTACAATAATTGTAATTTAATTTTTTTTAATGGTATCAAATAATATAAAGTATAATTGGTATGAATATATGTACAAAAATCATTCAAAATTTTTAAAGGATTTAAAAAATGATATTTAACGGCAAAGTCATTTTTTGCAAACCAGTAATTATAGTCTGCACATTATGTGTTGTTGTTGAGTGTGAGTGCTGTCTAGAGCTCGGCAGAGTAACCGTGTAATACTCTTCCATATCAGTAGGTGGCAGCCGGTAGCTAATTGCTTTGTAGA
>NC_084568.2:5552500-5640000 GCF_033978685.3 Nerophis lumbriciformis
TACGCATTCCACCGTGCTGCTGCCGGGCCGCGGGGTCACGGGGCACCCAGGCGCAGACACCGACTGAGCCGAGGAGCTAGGCAACACGGGTAAAAATTGGCGCGGAGGGGCTGCTCCCATAAATATGTCTAAGTTGGTTTTGCCGGCGAGTTTGAGGAACGCTCTTTCACAGTCAGCGGCGAGGGGCCACCTCCGCACAGAAGAGCCGTTGTCCGTCCACGAAAAACGTTGCTTCAGTGGCGTGGCTCGCACGGCCGTGTGATCTCCTTGCTTGAACCTGAGGTCGGACGCTTACGCAACCCCCCGGCAGCATCGACACCTGGCGAGATGAAAGGCCAGCAGCTCGTCTTTCACCCGCACTATTTCTGTGCTTGAAATGCGCCATCGTAACAGCTCCCGCTTTGGCGTGATCTGCTAGGTGCGAGACTAAAGATACCCCCGTCGGGGTGGCTGTCGTCAAGGAGACGGGGGCTCCAATACAAATCTTCCCCCGGCCGCTGATTGTTTGACTTTGCAGAGGTTCAAACGGAGGATTGCGCAGCCGCCGCATGGCTGAATCTCAAACCGGCGAGCTGATAACGCATGTCGGGCGTGAGCTGAACAAGCTGAAAATGCCATGCCGCTGGAGACCCGAGCCCTGAAGGTCCGATTCCGTCCTGTGGTGGAAATGAGATGAATAACATTTCTAAGCTGTTTTTGTCCCAGATATAAACAGACTTAGGAAACAGGTGCACATATGCACTTCATCACATGCCCACAGACACAAAAGAACACACCCGCTTGAATGGGCTCCAGCTGGGCACGGTGTACGCTGCATAAACAAGGGCTGCGGAGTGCCCTTACCCGGGACGTTGGTGTGAGGATGTGACTGTTCACCACGGACAATGAGAGCCGCCAAGAGCCTGATTGTGACGAATGAGCCGACACTCACATCAGAGAGGGTGCGAGAGGCGCATTACAGGTGATTTCTACCCCCCCCCTTCCAAAGTGGTTGTTGTGGCAGGCAAGGCCACGGTCACAATGGTCTTGTGGCGACATTTTGGAGGGGGATGAGCGAGGCAGCGTAGCGGATGAAAATGGATGCATGGGTAATACTCAAGCTGCACCATTTTGAGAAAAAAACCTACCTAACCCAAAACCAGTGAAGTTGGCACGTTGTGTAAATGGTAGGGGTGTAACGGTACACAAAAATGTCGGTACAGTAAGAAAACAACAAAATATACATTTTTGGGTTATTTATTTACCAAATTTGCAAAATCTTCCACCAAAAATATTTTTCTTAGTGGAATATTTGTTGTGAAGTAATGGGAATTTTGGATAGGTCAGGGGTCGGCAACCCGCGGCTCCGGAGCCGCATGCGGCTCTTTGATCACTCTGATGCGGCTCAGCAGCTTACTTGCTGAACCCCCCAATTTTCCCGTGAGACTTCCGGAATTCAGTGCCTCTCGCAGAAAGCTCCCGGGATTAAAATTCACCGATTTTCACCCTTACGGCTATAATAAGGGTGTCCCATAATGGTACAACATTTGGCGCCCTCTACAATCTGCATTAATAGAGTGCCAGTCCAACACATGTTATACATTACACATTTTTTGCCTGCAGACGTACGTGACAGCAAGGCATACTTGGTCAACAGCCACACAGGTTACACTGACGGTGACCATATAAAACAACTTTAACACTCTTACTAATAATGCGCCACACTTTGAACCAAAACCAAACAAGAATGACAAACACATTTCGGGAGAACATCTGCACCTTAACACAACATAAACACAACACAACAAACACCCAGAATCCCATGCAGCCCTGACTCTTCCGGACTACATTATACACTCCTGCTACCACCAAACCTCGCCCCCACCCCAACCCTGCTCCCTCACACATCAACCCGGAAGAGTTAGAGCTGCATGGGATTCTGGGTATTTGTCCTGTTGTGTTTTTGTTGTGTTACGGTGCAGATGTTCTCCCGAAATTTGTTTGTCATTCTTGTTTGGTGTGGGTTCACAGTGTGGCGCAATATTAGTAAGAGTGTTAAAGTTTTTTTTTTTTTAGTGTGAGCTGTGTGGTTGGTGACCAAGTATGCCTTGCTGTTGCCTACGTGAGTAAAGCGAAAGCCCCATACAACGTGTGGCTGATCAGTCACGCTGACTGTAGTGGGTGCTATATCCTTTACTGTCACGGCACGCATGACGCTGACAAGCGCCATTCAATTAAAACTCGCGTGCCGCACCAGCATTCAAATTCCACATAAAGGTGTGGGCAGCGTGTCTGAGACCCCTGGTTATACATAGCACAAAAAAAAAAAAAAACAACTTCGTATGCAGTGTTATTTCATTTAAAATTTCAAAAAAATTTTGCGGCTCCCATTGTTTTCTATAATTTGTGAAACTGGTCAAAATGGCTCTTTGACTGGTAAAGGTTGCCGACCCCTGGGATAGGTCAATAATTCATAATAACATTGATTTTGATTCAATATTATATTTTGATCAATGACTGTTTGAAAGAAAAAAAAACAGCTTTTTTTATTAGTCAACATTTCAACTTTTTCTAAATTACATTTAACCTTTAAGCTTTTTTATGTCAGTTTTGTTATGTTTTTGTTTATTTTAATAGTATTTTTAGAATTTAAAACATTAGCTGTGGGCCTCCGGTGCACACTTTTGACACCCCTGCTATAGATAATAAAAAATTAAATGTGATAAATCTATGGATAAAAAGCAGAGCCTGGCGACGCATGCGCGTTTATTAGAGATGCACGGATAGGCAATTATTTCATCTGCAACCGCATCAGAAAGTCTTCAACCATCCGCAATCCACCCGATCTAACATTTGATCAGAACCGCATCCGCCCGCCATCCGCCCGCACCCGCCCGTTGTTATATATCTAATATAGACGATGCAAGGCATTAGTGAGGTTATAAAGCTTTTGCCTGTTAAAGAAAGGAGATTGATCCAATGCAGCACAGACATTCGCGTGCCACGCTGTCACGACCCAGACGCACACCAGTGCGCAATCATATGGGAGCCGCGCTGAGCGCACCTCCAAGCGCGTCTCGCTGCCGGCGACGGCCGGGTATATGGGCCCGACGCTCCAGCGCCATCCATTTTCAGGGCTAGTTGATTCGGCAGGTGGGTTGTTACACACTCCTTAGCGGGTTCCAACTTCCATGGCCACCGTCCTAGCTGCTGTCTATATCAACCAGGGTGAGCCCCACCCCTTTCGTGAGCGCACTGCGCGCGGAGTGACCCCTGTTACGCGCCCCCGGCAACAGGGGTGGCGGGCAGGTAAGCTGCGCGGGCAGGTAAGCTGCGCGGGCGGAGCGCGCGAAGTGACCCCTGTTACGAGCCCCCGGCCATGGGGGTGGCGGGCAGGTATGCTGCTTACCTGCTGCGCGTGACGCCGGCCGCGGCGAAGGCGGACGAGGCGGGGTGTCGGTGCGGTGGGCGCGGTGGTGACCCTGGACGAGCGTCGGGCCCTTCTCGCGGATCGCCTCAGCTACGGCTCCCGGTGGGGCCCTCTCGGGGGAAGGGGCCTCGGTCCCGGACCCCGGCGAGGCGTCCCTTCTCCGCTCCGTAAAAGTGTCCATCTCTTTTTTCTTTTTTTTCTTCTGTTGTGGCATATGCTGCAGGTGCCTGCTCGTTTTTCGTATGTGGGTAACAACATTTAACTATGTATATATATTTCCAAATTGGTTTAACTGCCACCCGCCTGAATCTATTTAAAATCTAATTTTTTTTTATTTCAACCACCCGACCCGACCCGCGGATAAAATCCAATTTTTTAAAATTTCATCCGCCCGATCCGCGGATAATCCGCGGACTCCGCGGTTGTGCCCGCAAACTGCGCATCTCTAGCGTTTATCATAACTCTCTCTCTCTCTCTGTCTCTGCCCCTCCCTCACCAATGCTGCTGCGCGCACAATTTGTTTTGTTTTTAACCCCTTCTTAACCCTGAACGTACATTGAAAATACACGCAACCCTAACTCAAAATGTCGGAAATTTGAGGCATTTAAGAAACTCCGCCCTGACAGCTCCGCAAAAGAGTACATGTCCGGTGAAAAGAGGACGTATGGTCAGTCTATCGTAGCCCGTTAGCTGCTAGCATGCCGTGTGTTGTGCCTCGGTGTGAATTGTTTACACAACGTGCGTTACGCTACTTAATATGTCCGTGTGGAAACTCGTTCGGTACACCTCCGAACCGAACCGGAACCCCCATACCGAAACGGCTCAATACAAATACACGTACCGTTACACTTCTCGTGAATGGTAAATAAAAAGAGAATACAATGATTTGCAAATCCTTTTCAACCTATATTCAATTGAATAGACTGCAAAGACAAGATATTTTGGTGGCAACGGATGAAGCGCTGACTGTCCAAATTCGGGACCCGGGGTGGACCGTTCGTCTGTGCATCGGTTGGGGACGCCTCTGTGCTGCTGACCTGTCTCCGCTCGGGATGGTCTCCTGCTGGCCCCACTATGGACTGGACTCTCACTATTATGTTAGATCCACTATGGACTGGACTCACTATTATGTTAGATCCACTATGGACTGGACTCTCACACTATTATGTTAGACCCACTATGGACTGGACTCTCACACTATTATGTTAGACCCACTATGGACTGGACTCTCACTATTATGTTAGATCCACTATGGACTGGACTCTCACACTATTATGTTAGATCCACTATGGACTGGACTCTCACACTATTATGTTAGATCCACTATGGACTGGTCTCTCACTATTATGTTAGCTCTACTATGGACTGGACTCTCACTATTATGTTAGATCCACAATGGACTGGACTCACACTATTATGTTAGATCCACTATGGACTCTCACACTATTATGTTAGATCCACTATGGACTGGACGCTCACACTATTATGTTAGATCCACTATGGACTGGACTCTCACACTATTATGTTCGATCCACAATGGACTGGACTCACACTATTATGTTAGATCCACTATGGACTGGACTCTCACACTATTATGTTAGATCCACTATGGACTGGACGCTCACACTATTATGTTAGATCCACTATGGACTGGAATTCACACTATTATGTTTGATCCACTATGGACTGGACGCTCACACTATTATGTTAGATCCACTATGGACTGGAATTCACACTATTATGTTTGATCCACTATGGACTGGACTCTCACACTATTATGTTAGATCCACTAAGGACTGGACTCTCACACTATTATGTTAGATCCACTATGGACTGGACTCTCACACTATTATGTTAGATCCACTATGGACTGGTCTCTCACTATTATGTTAGCTCTACTATGGACTGGACTCTCACTATTATGTTAGATCCACTATGGACTGGACTCTCACACTATTATGTTAGATCCACTATGGACTGGTCTCTCACTATTATGTTAGCTCTACTATGGACTGGACTCTCACTATTATGTTAGATCCACTATGGACTGGACTCTCACTATTATGTTAGATCCACTATGGACTGGACTCTCACACTATTATGTTAGATCCACTATGGACTGGACTCTCACACTATTATGTTAGATCCACTATGGACTGGTCTCTCACTATTATGTTAGCTCTACTATGGACTGGACTCTCACTATTATGTTAGATCCACTATGGACTGGACGCTCACACTATTATGTTAGATCCACTATGGACTGGACTCTCACACTATTATGTTCGATCCACAATGGACTGGACTCACACTATTATGTTAGATCCACTATGGACTGGACTCTCACACTATTATGTTAGATCCACTATGGACTGGTCTCTCACTATTATGTTAGCTCTACTATGGACTGGACTCTCACTATTATGTTAGATCCACTATGAACTGGACGCTCACACTATTATGTTAGATCCACTATGGACTGGACTCTCACACTATTATGTTAGATCCACTATGGACTGGACTCTCACACTATTATGTTAGATCCACTATGGACTGGTCTCTCACTATTATGTTAGCTCTACTATGGACTGGACTCTCACTATTATGTTAGATCCACTATGGACTGGACTCTCACACTATTATGTTAGATCCACTATGGACTGGTCTCTCACTATTATGTTAGCTCTACTATGGACTGGACTCTCACTATTATGTTAGATCCACTATGGACTGGACTCTCACTATTATGTTAGATCCACTATGGACTGGACTCTCACACTATTATGTTAGATCCACTATGGACTGGACTCTCACACTATTATGTTAGATCCACTATGGACTGGTCTCTCACTATTATGTTAGCTCTACTATGGACTGGACTCTCACTATTATGTTAGATCCACTATGGACTGGACGCTCACACTATTATGTTAGATCCACTATGGACTGGACTCTCACACTATTATGTTCGATCCACAATGGACTGGACTCACACTATTATGTTAGATCCACTATGGACTGGACTCTCACACTATTATGTTAGATCCACTATGGACTGGTCTCTCACTATTATGTTAGCTCTACTATGGACTGGACTCTCACTATTATGTTAGATCCACTATGAACTGGACGCTCACACTATTATGTTAGATCCACTATGGACTGGACTCTCACACTATTATGTTCGATCCACAATGGACTGGACTCACACTATTATGTTAGATCCACTATGGACTGGACTCTCACACTATTATGTTAGATCCACTATGGACTGGACTCTCACACTATTATGTTCGATCCACAATGGACTGGACTCACACTATTATGTTAGATCTACTATGGACTGGACTCTCACACTATTATGTTCGATCCACAATGGACTGGACTCACACTATTATGTTAGATCCACTATGGACTGGACTCTCACACTATTATGTTAGATCCACTATGGACTGGACGCTCACACTATTATGTTAGATCCACTATGGACTGGAATTCACACTATTATGTTTGATCCACTATGGACTGGACGCTCACACTATTATGTTAGATCCACTATGGACTGGACTCTCACACTATTATGTTAGATCCACTACGGACTGGACTCTCACTACTATGTTAGATCCACTATGGACTGCACTCTCACACTATTATGTTAGATCCACTATGGACTGGACTCTCACACTATTATGTTAGACCCACTATGGACTGGACTCTCACTATTATGTTAGATCCACTATGGACTGGACTCTCACACTATTATGTTAGATCCACTATGGACTGGACTCTCACTACTATGTTAGATCCACTATGGACTGCACTCTCACACTATTATGTTAGATCCACTATGGACTGGACTCTCACACTATTATGTTAGATCCACTATGGACTGGAGTCTCACTATTATGTTAGATCCACTATGGACTGGACTCTCACTATTATGTTAGATCCACTATGGATTGGACTCTTACTATTATGTTAGATCCACTATGGACTGGACTCTCACACTATTATGTTAGATCCACTATGGACTGGACTCTCACACTATTATGTTAGATCCACTATGGACTGGAGTCTCACTATTATGTTAGATCCACTATGGACTGGACTCTCACTATTATGTTAGATCCACTATGGATTGGACTCTTACTATTATGTTAGATCCACTATGGACTGGACTCTCACACTATTATGTTAGATCCACTATGGACTGGACTCTCACACTATTATGTTAGATCCACTATGGACTGGACTCTCACAATATTATGCTAAATCCACTCCACGTCCATTGCACTGGTCGCCCGGGGGGAGGGGTCCCCCTCATCTGCAGTCCCCCACATCTGCGGTCCACTCCAAGGTTTCTCATTGTTCCATTGGGTTGAGTTTTTCCTTGCCCTGATGTATGTCGTAGCGACCAACTGTAGTTACTGTCGTTGTGTCTTATGCAGCCCTTTGAGACACTCGTGATTTAGGGCTATATAAGTAAACATTGATTGATTGATTGATTTATATTGTTCAAACTGGAAAACTTTATTTTACTTATTACATCTTGTTTAATAAGGAGTTCAGACACTTTTAGGAACTTTTTCTCCCTCCTATTTCGGATTAACATAACTTTTCTCATAACTTTTCTCCATCCTAATTTTCCAAACATTGCAACTCCGCTCTTTCTTTTTTTTTTGCTTCTTATAGTGTTACTTAAAAAAAAGGTTTCTTTCCTATTTAAGAACACTTATATATTGAAATATTTTACAGTTAATTACTATTTCCTTCATAATATTACGACTTTATCCTTGTAAAGCTACACAAAAATTTGTCATAAGAATACAACTTTACTCTTTATTATTTAATTATCCCAATATTTTGTCTTTATTCTATACTTCTAATTTTTGTTTAGTTTTTTTTGTTTACCTGTATTTTTAGAATGTGCTTTAAAGTATAAGGTTTTAAGGTTATTGTATTTGTTTTGTTAGATGTATTGCAGTCTTATTTTTGCATCGGTTTGCTAGCTTGACAAAATAAATATGAAAAATAAAAAAAAGAAGGTTGATAATATACAGTATAGCTACTATATCCAATTTTTTTTTTTTTTTTAAACATGAAATAAAATAACATGTCCAACGGTTATTGTTGATGTTGTATTAATGCTATTTTCAATGAAGGTTCAAATGTGGAATTAGTCAAATAATTTCGGAAATCACGTCAAAAACATATTTTTTCTTTCCTATTTTAGAATACTTATATTGTGAAATATGTCATAATTAATTACTCTTTTTTTCATAACATTACAACTTTATCCTTGTAAAGTTACACAAAAAACGAGTCATAAGATTACAACTTTACTTTTTATGATTTAATTATCCCAATATTTTGTCTATATTCTGTACTTCTAATTTTTTTTTCCTTTGTTGCTCTTTTTTGTTTTTGTATTTTTAGAATGTGCCTCAAGTTATAAGGCTTTAAGGTTATTGTATTTGTATTTTTTTTCTTAGTTGTATTGCAGTCTTATTTTTTCGTCAGTTTGCTAGCTTGACAAAATAAATATGAAAATTTAAAAAAAAGAAGGTTGATAATATACAGTATAGCTACTATATCCAACTATATTTAATCTAATTTAAAACGTCCCAAAAATAACATGTTTAATGGTTATTGTTAATGTTGTATTAATGCTATGTTTAATGAAGGTTAAAATGTGGAATTAGTGAAATAATTTCGGAAGTCACTTTAAAAAAAAAAAAAAATGTCTTTCCTGTTTTAGAATACTTGTATTGTGAAATATTTCATACTTAATTAGTCTTTTCTTCATAACATTACGACTTTATCCTTGTAAAGGAAAAGTCATAAGACTAGAACTTAACTCTTTATGATTTAATTATCCCAATAATTTGTCTTTATTCTATACCTGTATTTTTATTTTATTTTTTACATTTTTGCTGTTTTTGTTTAGTTTTTTCTTTTTGTATTTTTAGAATGTGCCTCAAGGTATAATATTTTAAGGTAATTTTTTTCTCTTACATGTATTGCAGTCTTATTTTTTTGTTGGTTTGCAAACTTTAAATAAAATAAAAAGAAGGTTGATAATATACAGCATAGCTACTATATCCAATTATATTTCATCCAATTTAGAAAATCCCAAAAATAACATGTTTAATGGTTATTGTTAATGTTGTATTAATGCTATTTTTTAATGAAGGTTCAAATGTGGAATTAAGTCAAATAATTTCAGAAGTCACTTTAAAAAAAAAAAAAAATTATTTCCTGTTTTAGAATACTTATATTGTGAAATATGTCATACTTAATTACTGTTTTCTTCATAATATTACGACTTCACCCTTGTAAAGTTACAAAAAAATGAGTCATAAGATTACAACTTTACTCTTTATGATTTAATTATCCCAATATTTTGTCTTTATTCTATACCTCTAATTTTTTTCCCATTATTGCTGTTTTTTGTTTTTGTATTTTTAGAATGTGCCTCAAGGTATAAGGTTTTAAGGTTATTGTATTTGTATTTTTTTTCTTAGTTGTATTGCAGTCTTATTTTTTCATCGGTTTGCTAGCTTGACAAAATAAATATGAACATTTAAAAAAAAAAGAAGGTTGATAATATACAGAATAGCTACTATATCCAATTATATTTCATCCAATTTAGAAAGTCCCAAAAATAACATGTTTAATGGTTATTGTTAATGTTGTATTAATGCTATTTTTAATGAAGGTTCAAATGTGGAATTAGTCAAATAAATTCAGAAGTCACTTTAAAAAAAAAAATGTCTTTCCTGTTTTAGAATACTTATATTGTGAAATATGTCACACTTAATTCTCTTTTCTTCATAATATTACGACTTCACCCTTGTAAAGTTACAAAAAAATGAGTCATAAGATTACAACTTTACTCTTTATGATTTAATTATCCCAATATTTTGTCTTTATTCTATACCTCAAATTTTTTCCCCATTATTGCTGTTTTTTGTTTTTGTATTTTTAGAATGTGCCTCAAGTTATAAGGCTTTAAGGTTATTGTATTTGTATTTTTTTTCTTAGTTGTATTGCAGTCTTATTTTTTCGTCAGTTTGCTCGCTTGACAAAATAAATATGAACATTTAACAAAAAAGAAGGTTGATAATATACAGTATAGCTACTATATCCAATTATATTTCATCCAATTTAGAAAGTCCCAAAAAATAACATGTTTAATGGTTATTGTTAATGTTGTATTAATGCTATGTTTAATGAAGGTTCAAATGTGGAATTAGTCAAATAATTTCGGAAGTCACTTTAAAAAAAAAAAAAAAGTCTTTCCTGTTTTAGAGTACTTATATTGTGAAATATGTCATACTTAATTACTCTTTTCTTCATAACATTACGACTTTATCCTTGTAAAGGAAAAGTCATAAGACTACAACTTAACTCTTTATGATTTAATTATCCCAATATTTTGTCTTCATTCTATACCTGTAATTTTTTATTACATTTTTGCTGTTTTTGTTCAGTTTTTTTCTTTTTGTATTTTTAGAATGTGCCTCAAGGTATAATATTTTAAGGTAATTGCATTTGTATTTTTTTTTTTTTCTCTTACATGTATTGCAGTCTTATTTTTTCGTTGGTTTGCAAACTTGAAATAAAATAAAAAGAAGGTTGATAATATACAGCATAGCTACTATATCCAACTATATTTAATCTAATTTAGAAAGTCCCAAAAGATAACATGTTTAATGGTTATTGTTAATGTTGTATTAATGCTATTTTTAATGAAGGTTCAAATGTGGAATTAAGTCAAATAATTTCAGAAGTCACTTTAAAAAAAAATAAAATAAAAAAATCCTGTTTTAGAATACTTATATTGTGAAATATGTCATACTTAATTACTGTTTTCTTCATAATATTACAACTTCACCCTTGTAAAGTTACAAAAAAATGAGTCATAAGACTACAACTTTACTCTTTATGATTGAGATAGGCTCCAGCACCCCCCGCAACCCCGAAAGGGACAAGCGGTAGAAAATTGATATATGTATGGATTTAATTATCCCAATATTTTGTCTTTATTCTATACCTCTAATTTGTTTCCATTTTTGCTGTTTTTTGTTTTTGTATTGTATAACAGTAATTATTTCCTGTTTTAGAATACTTATATTGTGAAATATGTCATACTTAATTACCGTTTTCTTCATAATATTATGACTCCACCCTTGTAAAGTTACAAAAAAATGAGTCATAAGACTACAACTTTACTCTTTATGATTGAGATAGGCTCCAGCAGGCCCGGCCCTCACCAATCTGGCGCCCTAGGCAAGATTTTAGGTGGCACCCCCCCCCACATCGGCAGTGAAGTGTATATACTCACAAGAAACTGAATAGCTTTGTCTTTGACCTTTTTTTTTTTACTTACAACTATACCTAATATATAAAGGGGTGGAAAAGTGACTATTACCTGCAGGGCAAACATTAGCTAACCAGAAGGCAAAAACAATGTAAACAAAAAACACCTGCTTAAAAGATCTAATACAAATGTCCCTGAGGAATGTAAGGTGGGAGTACTGTAATTACCTAACGTTACATTATTATTTTCCATAACAATTTAGCCCCCTCCAACAATATTAACCCGACGTTAAAACAAAACTAGCTATTTATTGATTAGCAATTGCCGAATCATGTAACATTAGCCTAATGCTAAAAAGCCAGCTACTATCACATTCTGTAACAGACAAATAATTTAATGTAGGCTAACGTTACCTACCTGCTACTTCTGTCTTTTTCTCGTTTCTACTCCTCTTCTTTTCTCTTTTTTCTTCCCTGGGCACCTGACAGTTTTGGCCGTTTTGACATCTTGTGTTGATTTTTTGATGTGGTGACGTCCAAAAAGAGTCATGATACGGGAAGGGAGGGGGCGCACCGTGTGGGGGGAGGGGTGGGGGGGGCGTAATGTTGTAACAAATAATATTTCTATTAAATAGGCTTTACTTTGCATTTTAATTAACGTGGGATTATTTTTTGTATTTAGAAATAATAGTACCAACTTTTTTTTCTTCTTTTTTTTTTCTCCAACATTTGTGGCACTGGCGTGGCGCCCCCTGATGGACGGCGCCCTTAGCATTTGCCTATACGGCCTATGCCACGGGCCGGCCCTGGGCTCCAGCACCCCCCGCAATACCGAAAGGGACAAGCGGTAAAAAATTGATATATGTATGGATTTAATCATCCCAATATTTTGTATTTATTCTATACCTCTAATTTGTTTCCATTTTTGCTGTTTTTTGTTTTTGTATTTTTAGAATGTGCCTCAAGGTATAATATTTTAAGGTAATAGCATTTGTATTTATTTTTTTCTCTTACATATATTGCAGTCTTATTTTTTCGTTGGTTTGCAAACTTAAAATAAAATAATAAGAAGGTTGATAATATACAGTATAGCTACTATATGCAACTATCCATCAATCCATCCATTTTCTACCGCTTGTCCCTTTTGGGGTCGCGGGGGGTGCTGCATTCGGTTTAATCTAATTTAGAAAGTCCCAAAAATAACATGTCTAATGGTTATTGTTAATGTGGTATTAATGCTGTTTTTAATGAAGATTTAAATGTGGAAGTCACTTTGGACACCCCTGTGTACTGTTGATTGTCAAATGACGTCACTTTTCAAGCTCAGGCTGGCGAGAGGGTAGGGGCGGGGCTAGAGTGCGTTTGAACCAATCAGCTGCGTCTATGCAAATGAGGGCGATTGTGTCAGTGTGTGTTGAGGAGCAGCTCGTCTTAGAGGAGAAAACACAGTCCGGGTTTAGAGGCGCTACCGTCGGCTACGTTCTCCGTCTTCGCGGGTCTGGATGGCTGGCTAACCACAGACGAGTCCCTCTTCTTTCTCATTGATGCGGATATTTCTCACCTTTTCTGGAATCTTCTAGAAGAGCCGGCAAGATGAAATACAAAGTAAGTGACCGTCATGGCTCCTCTTGTCAGAAAGACGAGCCTGAGGCGACGAATAACTTTTACACTTCAACTTTTTCACAGACAAAGATAGAATGTTGTCACTTTTGCTGTTAAACATGTGTTTAATCGGTGACATTCATGTTTGGTTTGTGTCTCCCCCCCACCCAGTCCGTCGCCCTTATTGAAACACTTATTGCAACAGCAGGGGCGTATGTAGAGAGAAAAGATAACCGGGTGCCCTTTTGCCCCCTGTCACCACTAATGCTCATTTTTCATACTAATGTCTAAGTCACTGTATCAATCAATCAATCAATCAATCAATGTTTATTTATATAGCCCTAAATCACAAGTGTCTCAAAGGGCTGCACAAGCCACAACGACATCCTCGGTACAAAGCCCACATAAGGGCAAGGAAAAACTCACCCCAGTGGGACGTCGATGTGAATGACTATGAGAAACCTTGGAGAGGTTTGTAAGGATGTAAGGACATTTAAACTGTACAAGCATTGCCGCCATAGGCGCCGATCTACATTTCTGCCAGTGAGTGCTCGGTGTGTGTGTATTAGTCAGAGGTGGGTAGAGTAGCCAGAAATTGTACTCAAGTAAGAGTACTGTTACTTTAGAGATTTATTACTCAAGTAAAAGTAAGGAGTAGTCACCCAAGTATTTACCTGAGTAAAAGTAAAAAGTATGTTGTGAAAAAACTACTCAAGTACTGAGTAACTGATGAGTAACATACACACTCATATCATATATATATATATATATGTATATATATATATATATATACATACATACATATACATTGATATATACATTCGAACATGTTGAAAAGAGAAACTGGAGATTGTGATGTATCATGTTGTATACTTGCATGTTCGAAATAAACTCAAACTCAACTCAACTCAGTATATAATTTATAAGTATTTATTTTGCTGTTTTTGTTTACATGTTAAAGGTGTTTTAATGAATATACATGCATGTTTAACACATATAGATTCCTTTCTTTCATGAAGACAAGAATATAAGTTGGTGTATTACCTGATTCTGATGACTTGCATTGATTGTAATCAGACAGTCGTGATGATAACGTCCACGTTTTCAAATGGAGGAGAAGAAAAGTTCCTCCTTTCTGTCTAATACCACATGAAAGTGGTTGGTTTTTGGCATTTTATTTGTCCAGCTTCCATATTCGTTTTCACACACTTTACAAGAAATACATTGGCGGCAAATTCCGTAGCTTGCTAGCTTGCTTGCGCTGGCTTTCGGAGACTCTTATTTTGTAAGTGCAGGCGCGATGGAGCGGCACTTTTATTGTGAAGACAGGAACTGTGCAGTCAGTCTTTAGGCTTTTGACGGGATGTACGGTGAAATAGAAACATTTCTTTTTTCTTTCATACTTTTGATTGATTGATTTGAACTTTTATTATTAGATTGCACAGTACAGTACATATTCCGTACAATTGACCACTAAATGGTAACACCCCAATAAGTTTTTCAACTTGTTTAAGTCAGGTCATGTGACCACCTGGCTCTGTTTGATTGGTCCAACGTCACCAGTGACTGCATCTGATTGGTGGAACGAAGTGAAACGTCACCAGTAAGGCAGGCACTTTGAAGGTCTGTCTGACAGACCAAAACAAACAAAGCGTGCATTAACAGATCGATAAAAATTAGTAGCGAGGAGCGAGCTGAATGTAGATAAAAGTAGCGGAGTAAAAGTAGCGTTCCTTCTCTATAAATATACTTAAGTAAAAGTATGTTGCATTAAAACTACTCTTAGAAGTACAATTTATCCCAAAAGTTACTCAAGTAGATGTAACGGAGTAAATGTAGCGCGTTACTACCCACCTCTGGTATTAGTGTTGTCCCGATACCAATATTTTGGTACCGGTACCAAAAGTATTTCGGTACTTTTCTAAATAAAGGGGACCACAAAAAATGTCATTATTGGCTTTATTTTAACAAAAAGGTCTTAGGGTACATTAAACATATGTTTCTTATTGCAATTTTGTCCTTAAAGGGGAACATTATCACCAGACCTATGTAAGCGTCAATATATACCTTGATGTTGCAGAAAAAAAGACCATATATATTTTTTAACTGATTTCCGAACTCTAAATGGGTGAATTTTGGCGAATTAAACGCCTTTCTAATATTCGCTCTCGGAGCGATGACGTCACAATGTGACGTCGCATCGGGAAGCAATCCGCCATTTTCTCAAACACCGAGTCAAATCAGCTCTGTTATTTTCCGTTTTTTTCGACTGTTTTCCGTACCTTGGAGACATCATGCCTCGTCGGTGTGTTGTCGGAGGGTGTAGCAACACGAACAGGGACGGATTCAAGTTGCACCAGTGGCCCAAAGATGCGAAAGTGGCAAGAAATTGGACGTTTGTTCCGCACACTTTACCGACGAAAGCTATGCTACGACAGAGATGGCAAGAATGTGTGGATATCCTGCGACACTCAAAGCAGATGCATTTCCAACGATGAAGTCAAAGAAATCTGCCGCCAGACCCCCATTGAATCTGCCGGAGTGTGTGAGCAATTCAGGGACAAAGGACCTCGGTAGCACGGCAAGCAATGGCGGCAGTTTGTTCCCGCAGACGAGCGAGCTAAACCCCCTGGATGTCTTGGCTCACACCGTCCCGAAGACGATCAAGAGAAGAATATCGACCCTAGCTTCCCTGGCCTGCTGACTTGAGGGTATGTCTACAGAATATATTAATTGATGAAAATTGGGCTGTCTGCACTCTCAAAGTGCATGTTGTTGCCAAATGTATTTCATATGCTGTAAACCTAGTTCATAGTTGTTAGTTTCCTTTAATGCCAAACAAACACATACCAATCGTTGTTTAGAAGGCGATCGCCGAATTCCTCCTCGCTTTCTCCCGTGTCGTTTTCGTGGGTTTCGCTTGCATACGGTTCAAACCGATATGGCTCAATAGCTTCAGTTTCTTCTTCAATTTCGTTTTCGCTACCTGCCTCCACACTACAACCATCCGTTTCAATACATGCTAGAGATGCGCGGTTTGCGGGCACAACCGCGGAGTCGGCGGATTATCCGCGGATCGGGCGGATGGAATTTAAAAAAATTAGATTTTATCAGCGGGTCGGGTCGGGTCGGGTCGGGCGATTGAAATAAAAAAAAATTAGATTTTAAATAGATTCAGGCGGGTGGCAGTTAAACCAATTCGGAAATATATATACATAGTTAAATGTTGTTACCCACATACGAAAAACGAGCAGGCACCTGCTGCATATGCCACAACAGAAGAAAAAAAAAAAAGAGATGGACACTTTTACGGAGCGGAGAAGGCCCCCGACGCCTCGCCGGGGTCCGGGACCGAGGTCCCTTCCCCCGAGAGGGCCCCACCGGGAGCCGTAGCTGAGGCGATCCGCGAGAAGGGCCCGACGCACGTCCAGGGTCACCACCGCGCCCACCGCACCGACACCCCGCCTCGTCCGCCTTCGCCGCGGCCGGCGTCACGCGCAGCAGGTAAGCAGCTTACCTGCCCGCCACCCCCGTGGCCGGGGGCTCGTAACAGGGGTCACTCCGCGCGCTCCGCCCGCGCAGCTTACCTGCCCGCCACCCCTGTTGCCGGGGGCGCGTAACAGGGTTCACTCCGCGCGCAGTGCGCTCACGAAAGGGGTGGGGCTCACCCTGGTTGATATAGACAGCAGGACGGTGGCCATGGAAGTCGGAACCCGCTAAGGAGTGTGTAACAACCCACCTGCCGAATCAACTAGCCCTGAAAATGGATGGCGCTGGAGCGTCGGGCCCATATACCCGGCCGTCGCCGGCAGCGAGACGCGCTTGGAGGTGCGCTCAGCGCGGCTCCCATATGATTGCGCACTGGTGTGCGTCTGGGTCGTGACAGCGTGGCACGCGAATGTCTGTGCTGCGTTGGATCAGTCTCCTTTCTTTAACAGGCAAAAGCTGTATAACCTCACTAATGCCTTGCATCGTCTATATTAGATATATAACAACGGGCGGGTGCGGGCGGATGGCGGGCGGATGCAGTTCTGATCAAATGTTAGATCGGGTGGATTGCGGATGGTTGACGACTTTCTGATGCGGTTGCGGATGAAATAATTGCCTATCCGCGCATCTCTAATACATGCGTAATCTGTTGAATCGCTTAAGCCGCTGAAATCCGAGTCTGAATCCGAGCTAATGTCGCTTGTTTGTATTGGCATCACTGTGTGACGTCACAGGAAAATGGACGGGTGTATATAACGATGGTTAAAATCAGGCACTTTGAAGCTTTTTTTAGGGATATTGCGTGATGGGTAAAATTTTGAAAAAAACTTTGAAAAATAAAATAAGCCACTGGGAACTGATTTTTAATGGTTTTAACCCTTCTGAAATTGTGATAATGTTCCCCTTTAAGCTAGTTAATGCTTCTCCCAGGAAATGAGCAGTATCACCGGTCAGTGAGTTTATCAGTGTTATCAATCACAGTTTCCCGAGTATTTAGTTTACAACTAATACTAACCGTCGGAGGTTTATCCTTACATCATTAGTTAGTTCCATCTATATTGTTTTCCACAGCCGGTTAATTTATTAATTATTCATTTGTATCTAATGGCTGGGTGTTTGGAAAGGCAGCGGCGTGTACCAGTACACTTCCAGGGCAAATCGACCTATATTTGGACTGCCTTAATTAGACCCAACTGGCACAGTTTGTGAAAAAATGGGACACTGGTTTGTTTATAAACCCTCACATATTCACAGAAGGGGCTTCGGCAGCGGCACCAGTTGTGTAGTGTGCTATAAAACATGTGGTGACGCAAGACCCAACTCGGGATAATCAGCTGTATACGTGAACTGTATGTTCAGTTCACTTTATTGCGGTGACACGCAGCACTGGTCCTCATTAGATGAGCTCACACACTCGCCGCGCTTTCCTCGGAATCTATCTGAACTGTCCAGATGATTCAGAGTCTTTCAAGGACGGGGGGTGCTGCACTTTTTGCGGGCTGTTTTCTCAACATTGCTGTTTGTCAAACTTCTCCCTGTTGCTCAGCGCCCATGGAGGGTTGGCGGTCACTAGTGGGCGTGCTCGCTTACTGACTCATTGGCCTTTTAAACATACACTTCAGACACAGCAGGCTTATAGTTTCTGCATGGGAACTTTGGATATTAATGAATCAGATCAAGAGCAAGATTAAGGAAACTGGCACACAAAACTGTGCACGCCCTTCTTTGTTTGCCTTTCAAGATAGTGAGGCCACTCTTTACTTATCATATCGTATTTGTGAGCAGGTCTTTTATTTTTACGAATGCTTGTGTAAGGGCGCACCTGTTCGGACAATGCAAAAGTACGATAAGTAAGACAAAGCAATATATAGCTGTCCACAGTAGGGATGTCCCGATCCAGGTTTTGGCACTTCCGATCCGATACCGATATTGTTTTTGCATTTCCGATCCGATACCGATACTGGCCTATCCGAGCATGTATTAAAGTTTAAAGTTATTTAGCCTACTTAGTTGTCAGAATCATGTTGAAAAGGGTTTTAGTACTCTTGATAACAACTAGCCAGCTGAATTAGGGGAGTTTGAATAATACACAATGGTTGGTAACAAGAAACTGACCTGTTTATTCAAGGTTAAACACAAAATAGACAAAATTATACATGACAAACAGAAATGGCATCATTGAACTAGGGCTGGGCGATATGGCCTTTTTTTAATATTGCGATATTTTAAGGCCGTATTGCGATACACGATATATATCTCGATATTTTGCCTTCGCCTTGAATGAACACTTGATGCATATAATCACAGCAGTATGATGATTCTATGTGTTTTGATTGATTGATTGAGACTTTTATTAGTAGGTTGCACAGTGAAGTACATATTCCGTACAATTGACCACTAAATGGTAACACCCCAATACGTTTTTCAACTTGTTTAAGTCGGGGTCCATTTAAATTGATTCATGATACAGATATATACTATCAGATATATACTATCATCATAATACAGTCATCACACAAGATAATCACATTGAATTATTTACATTATTTATAATCCAGGGTGTGGAGGGGGGCGCCGGATGTAAGTGTCAAAAAGACAGCCAAAAGTGTTTGATATGAGAATAAATCTAAAGTTAAAATATAGGGTAGAAAACTCATTTGCAGGAAATGTAGTCTTGATTTTCAAAATGTTCTTTCAAGGCTTGCATGTCTACATTAAAACATTCTTCTTCATACTGCATTAATACATGCTACTTTTAAACTTTCATGCAGAGAAGGAAATCACAACTAAAAAAATCACTAATTTTTTCATACGGTGTTGATGTGGAAATTTTTGCCTCAGCATTTTGATGGTGTGGACGTGTGGCACCGAATGGAGATAAGCGTCTCGACAGACGTCACAATATTTGAACAATGATGACGAAAACTGTTTTCTCTGTCGTGTCGGTGTGTTGAAAATTGTTATGCGCTTATTTTTTTATTAGATTTTGTGCGTGGCATAGATTTGCTATGCGCAGAGGACGCTTAAACAGTGCGCAATTGCACGGGCGAGCACCTTAGAGGGAGCGTTGCTCGCACGGCTGCGCTAGCATCACAGCTAACGTTAGCCATGCTGCTACCTCTCTGCTCGGGGAGGACGTATACGTATGTGACGTATGTCGTGACAGTATGTGACGTGTGTCGTGACGTGTGTCGTGACAGTATGTGACGTGTGTCGTGACAGTATGTGACATGTGTAAGAAGGTGCGCTTGCTGTCTGTGAGAGGGAGACACAGGAAAGAGTGAGAAGAGCCTGTCGTGTAATGCCAGCAGCTAAAAGCAACTGCGTGAGAATTCACAGACATGTGGATGTGTTGAAGGTGTGCTGGAAAATGCGGAACGGAAATTACGGAGCAGCAGAAAAGTGGAATGTATTATTTAAATCGGTGCGTTGGAAAACACGGACCGGAGTTTTTTTTAAACTGGATCTGGATCGGCATTTTCCCATGCCTTGCCGATACGCAATTTTAGGCAAATATCGGCACCCGGTCCTATCCAAATATTGGATCGGGACGTCCCTAGTCCACAGCAAAGAAGATAGTTATCAAACGGTAAATGTAGGGATGTAAAGATAAACAGTGGTAATGATAACCGGTGTTAATGGTAAAACTCCCGATGGTTTGTTTTACCGTTTTGAAACAACATAACTGCACTTTGATGAACTCACGGACTGACTGGCACCAGCTCGCTAGGTTAAATGCTAATATAACTCATACTTGCCAACCCTCCCGAATTTTCCGGGAGACTCCCGAAATTCAGCGCCTCTCCCGAAAATCCCCCGGGACAAATATTCTCCCGAAAATCTCCCGATTTTCAGCCGGAGCTGGAGGCCACGCCCCCTCCATGTGGACCTGAGTGAGGACAGCCTTTTTTCAACAAGGTGACAAGAACTAAATCATCCTATCTTATCTTACCTAAAAATAAATATATTTATTAATTAAAAAAGAAAATTAAAAAAAAAATGTTTTACTATATTTTGCTAAAAACATCGAAATTAATTGTATTTTTTTTGTATTTTTTTTTACTCCTTATTACATCCAACCATAGAATTAAAATAAACATATTTGAAATAATTAATTTTATATTATCATAATTCATTTAAAATGACCATATTTAATTATTAAAATAATTGCTTGTTTATCTACAACTTTAGCATTTTATTCATTACATTTTGAAGCTCTCAGAAGCCAAGTTATGTTATATTCCTTAAGATTTATTTATGCAAGTTTGAAGTATCAATTATCCAAACACAGTTTTGTTTGCATATTTTCAGGATGTATATATATATATATATATATATATATATATATATATATATATATATATATATATATATATATATATATCCATCCATCTTCTTCCGCTTATCCGAGGTCGGGTCGCGGGGGCAGCAGCCTAAGCAGGGAAGCCCAGACTTCCCTCTCCCCAGCCACTTCGTCCAGCTCCTCCAGGGGGATCCCGAGGCGTTCCCAGGCCAGCCGGGAGACATAGTCTTCCCAACGTGTCCTGGGTCTTCCTCGTGGCCTCCTACCGGTCGGACATGCCCTAAACACCTCCTTAGGGAGGCGCTCGGGTGGCATCCTGACCAGATGCCCGAACCACCTCATCTGGCTCCTCTCCATGTGGAGGAGCAGCGGCTTTACTTTGAGCTCCCCCCGGATGACAGAGCTTCTCACCCTATCTCTAAGGGAGAGCCCCGCCACCCGGCGGAGGAAACTCATTTCGGCCGCTTGTACCCGTGATCTTGTCCTTTCGGTCATAACCCAAAGCTCATGACCATAGGTGAGGATGGGAACGTAGATCGACCGGTAAATTGAGAGCGTTGCCTTCCGGCTCAGCTCCTTCTTCACCACAACGGATCGATACAGCGTCCGCATTACTGAAGACGCCGCACCGATCCGCCTGTCGATCTCACGATCCACTCTTCCCTCACTCGTGAACAAGACTCCGAGGTACTTGAACTCCTCCACTTGGGGCAAGATCTCCTCCCCAACCCGGAGATGGCACTCCACCCTTTTCCGGGCGAGAACCATGGACTCGGACTTGGAGGTGCTGATTCTCATCCCAGTCGCTTCACACTTTCATACACATACATATATATATATATATATATATATGTATGTGTATGAAATACTTGACTTGGTGAATTCTAGCTGTCAATATACTCCCCCCCTCTTAACCACGCCCCCAACCACACCCCAACCCACCCCGACCACGCCCCCCTCCAACCCCCCCCCCCCCCCCCCCCCCTCCCCCCCACCTCCCGCAATCGGAGCTCTCAAGGTTGACAAGTATGATATAACTATATATAATTTAGCTATATATATATAATATAACATACATCCATAAATGTGGATGCATATGCAAATGTGCAATATATTTATCTGTACAGTAATCTATTTATATCTGCACCTTCTTTGGTAAATGCAAACCCTCTGCACCTTATTGCTCTTTTATCATGCACTACAACGAGCTAATGCAACGGAATTTCGTTCTTATCAGTACTGTAAAGTTCAAATTTGAATGGCAATAAAAGGAAGTCTAAGTCTAAATATATTTCTGCCCATTGAACCTGCAAGCTGTGCTCTCTAAGGACAAGAGTGATCATTCTATATTCGGAGGAATACGAGACAGAGGTGTTTTTACGGTGCGTTCAAGGACCGCAGAACAGAGTAGGATGGCACAATGCCCGCCAGAAATAATAAGTAACAATAATACATTTTGTCACAGACTTTTCATTTGAATAATCCTCAAGTGCTACAGTACAAACCAATAGTTGAAACGATAAAAGCTTACCCATTAAAACCGATAAAAGACTAAGATTAAAACACTGTCAGTGAAGAATAAGACATACAAAACATGCAAAATAGTGTATTTTTTTTACATTCGAAAAAAAAAATGGTCAAAATATTTCAGTGTGTTTATAAATACTTATTGAGCACATTCAACAATACCACACTAATAATGATAACCGTCATCATTTTGGTCACAATACCTGTGTTATGAAATTTCCATATTGTTCCCTCCCTGCTTAATTGTTAAGAATCTGGTTGTAATAGATTAATTATGTTTTGAAGCCTGACTTGATTCAGTCTTAATTACTTTGTGGTCCAAATCAGTTTACCATCCTTTATTGGTTAACCATGAATCGTTGTATTGATTAAATTGTCTTCATCGTTGATTAAGTACATTTGGTCAAGTTCCTATTCCTACTCTAAAGTTTGAGGCACCTTTACTGTGATACGTCTATTAGTGATGGCCGATATGACCTAAAATCCATATTGCAATACATATTGCAGCCTTTTGTGATAACGATATACATCACATATAGATTATAATAAACCATTTTAAAATGGGTTCATATATTTGGTTTATTCTGCTCCGTGTAGGCATTTTTACTATTTTCTTTCTCTAAACTCTTAATAATCTACCCACCAATTCCCTGTTCATAGTTGGGTTCCAGCTAGGCTCCTGCTCAAGTGTACTAACTAAGCACTTTTTTTTAGTTTTTTTAGTTACTTTACATTCAAACTGACTCAGCAGTTTGCATGGCTTCCCGTTTACATCTCTCTTGCTCGGTGTGTTGTAAGGTCTGTAGCTATTGATTATTTTAGTTATAGAGTAATCTGTCGATTCGTTTGTTTAATTAATCGAGTACCATATTTTCCGGACCATAGGGCGCACCGGATTATAAGGCGCACTGCCGATGAGTGGGTCTAGTCAGGTTTTTTTTCATACATATTTTTTTTGTCTAAATGTAAAATACTTCCTTGTGGTCTACATAACATGTAATGGTGGTTCTTTGGTCAAAATGTTACATGGATGATATTTTACAGATCATCTTCAAGCCGCTTTCTGACAGTCGCTTCAGGATGCGCCGTTTTGTGGGCGGTCTTATTTACGTGGCTCACCTTCGACGGCGTCTTCTCCCCGTCATCTTTGTTGTAGCGGTGTAGCGTGCAAGGACGAGAGTGGAAATGTCAAAAGATGGAGCTAACTGTTTTCAGAATCAGAATCAGAATCAGAATCAGCTTTATTGTCATTACGCAAGGTAACGAGATTGAGGCCATTCCATACAGTGCGATGTGTGCATGCTAGAAAAACAATGTGCAAATATATAAAAATGTAAAAAATGTAGAAGTGCAATGAATATGGTGTGAAATGAATATATACATGAAAAAACAAAACAAAAACAGGGTGGTTGGTGGAATGGGTTATTGCACCGAAGAGAAGGCAGTTATGAGGGACAATGGGGCAGTCCGTTCAGGATGGTTATGGCCCTGGGGAAGAAGCTGTTCTTTAGCCTGTTTGTTTTGGTTTTAATGCACCTGTAGCGCTTCCCAGAGGGCAGCAGGTGGAACAGGTCAGAGCCAGGGTGGGTGCTGTCTTTGATGATGGCACTGGCTCTGTTGAGGCAGCGGGAGGTGTAGATGTCCGTCAGAGAGGGGAGAGGGCGGCCGATGATCTTCTGAGCCGTCTTGACCACTCTTTGCAGCCTCTCCCTGTCTGCTGCAGTGCAGCTGCCGTACCATACCGTAATACAGTAGGTCAGCAGGCTCTCGATGGACGAGCGGTAGAAGGTCAGCAGCAGGTCAGGCTTCAGGTTGTACTTCCCGAGGACTCTAAGGAAGTGTAGCCGCTGCTGAGCCTTCTTGATGATTGATGTGGTGTTGACTGTCCAGGAGAAGTCATTAGAGATGTGGACTCCAAGGTACCTGAAGGTGTGGACCCTCTCTACACGCTCGCCGTTGATGTAGAGGGGGGCAGGGTCGGTGCTGCTCAATGACATTCTGACTTTGCTTCAATCAATAACTGAGCAGCATCTTCTCATCCGTGGCTCACTAGTGCAACAACGCCGGAAATGTGTCCCGTGAAAAACCGTCCGACCGGAACTCTCTAATAACTAAAGTTCTTGGGTGATTTATGTAAACTCACTACACCGGTATGTTTTAGCGCTTGCATGGCGAGTTTACTGACAGATATCCATTGCTTTCGGTCTCCCCTAGAGGGGGGGTGTGGGGGGGTTACCCACATATGCGGTCCTCTCCAAGGTTTCTCATAGTCATTCACATCGACGTCCCAGTGGGGTGAGTTTTTCCTTGCCCTTATGTGGGCTCTGTGCCGAGGATGTCGTTGTGGCTGTGCAGCCCTTTGAGACACTTGTGATTTAGGGCTATATAAATAAACATTGATTGATATAAGTAAGAACTTTTTGCTACTTAATATTAAAAATGGCAACAGCATTAACAAGAAGGTAAGGAAAAAGAAGAAGCTTATCGACTGCGGATGTACGCACATTTTCAGGACTTATGCAGATCCCAAATACAGATGAGCAGGTACCAGAAGGTAAGAAAAGTTGCTTTTGCATAATATTGTGAAACAAAACACCAGATAATGTCTTGCCTTAAAAACACACCATAATAATACTCGTATGTTGAAGCACAGTACAATCCATCAAGCGGTGCGGCTTCATAGCATACCAAAGTCGTACTAAAATATTTTGATAGATTTTTGAGCGCCGTGTGTAATGTTCTATATTTTCAATGGAACATATACGATTTTGGTGTTGTTTACTTGAGTCATATTGCAGTCTACACGTATCTCTTATGTGTGACTGCCATCTACTGGTCACACTTATCATTTCACCATGTACCAAATAAAATAGCTCCGAGGTCGGTAAGCACAACCAAAATTATTCCGTACATCAGGAGCACCGGGTTGTAAGGCGCACTGTCGAGTTTTGACAAAATGAAAGGATTTTAAGTGCGCCTTATAGTCCGAAAAATACAGAATTTAAATTGAAGCTTTTTTGTGACCCTCGTGTGTTGCAAGTTCATCTATTTACAATGTGGAAAGGAGGGTGGCAGGAAGAGAAGAGGAATCTTGTCATGCTGTGTGTCAGTTTAAAGCTGCTAAAAAGTTACCCTCTACATGTTTGCTTTTTATCTTAGATTCAATGAATGATTTACCACGATATTAAGTGGAGGGGCTAATGTTTCAGTGAAGGTTTAACATGTTGTCAGAGAGGCTTTGCAGCAGGTGCTCAGGTGTGAGAGGAAGGCTATTGGTCTCTTAATGCGTATAATCCCTTCAACGGAACCGCACACACAGCAGTGAAGTCCTGGGATTTCAATACAGTGTGACACCTGTGGTACTTTTAGGAGTTCTGGTAGGAGAAAAATCCACTAAGGCTTCCACTATGGCGTCACATTAGTGCCAAAAATCCGAGCGTATAAAAACTGTTATCACGCGCTGATTCTCCACTTCGTGCGCGCGCGCGACACCATTTTGCGCGCGCGCGGTGCCTTTCTGCGCGCGCGGTGCCTTTCTGCGCGCGCGCAACGCCTTTCTGCATGCTCTCTGTGTACTCCTGGCATCTCTCCTTGCGCTGTCATGTTTCTTTTTGGCACTTTGGGGGCGGGTATGCTTAGACGGCCCCTACTTTCTGATTGGCTGTGAGCATTTTTCATATGACCAATCATTCTCCAGTGTAGCAACGTTGTAGCCATCTTACCTCGGACATCTAGCCTCAATCATTACATTGATGTCAATGGTACATGTACTAATTAAATTACCATAACTTGCTCGATTTTCGACCAATTTACCAAAGGTTTGCCTTGTTACAAATCTTATTACATGTAGATATGACATAGGATGACTTAATTGTGCAACATAGTTGTGTAGGGTCAGTGTTATTAGTCAGTTCTCTGATTATTTTAAACTGTTTCAGAATACATTATTAAAAGCTATTTTTAACATTTTAAAAACAAAATTCAAAGATTATTTCATTAATTTTTGGCTGAATCAAAAGAAATTCCATAAATTAGAAAACAAATGTTCAAGAAGAAGTGAAAATATAAAATAATGTTATTGCTGGTGGACCAGTTCTGGCTGAAAGATGTGATTATGGTGTTTGTTGTCTTATTATTTATTTGGGTCACATTTTGTATTACCCTGTATTGTGTTTACGTGGTATGAAATAACCTTCATCAGCGCGCGACATTTTTTTTATCCACTTCTTCCTCCGTAAATCTTGATACATATTGACGATGACCCGCCCTGCTATACTTCTGATTGGCTCAGAGCATTTTTCAGCATTTTTCGCCTGACCAATCAGAAAGAAGGGGCCGTCTAAGCATACCCGCCCCCAAAGTGCCAAAAAGAAACATGACAGCGCGAGGAGAGATGCCAGGAGTACACAGAGAGCGCGCGGAAAGGCGTCACGCGCGCGTAGAAAGGCACCGCGCGCGCGCAAAAAGGCACCACGCGTGCGCAAAATGGTGTCGCGTTAACAGTTTTTATGCGCTCGGATTTTTGGCACTAATGTGACGCCATATTCCACAGTCTTCGAAAGCCGACGTCACAGTTGCAGAAATAGCTTTACCACTGCACCAAGGAGTTATAAGGTGGACAAAATGTTTTTTTCCCCTCACTGTTTCATTTTTTTTTAATAGCTTGGGCTTCCAGGCACAGGGCCAAGGGTGAAGAGAGCTGGAGGAGGGCGAAGCAGACATTGTTCTGAGTGGGAGGAGGATCCCCGATGCTGAAAAGGGCTGCAGCGAATGAAAGGGAGAGGAAGTTGTGTGGGGGGGGCGACGAAAGGGCAAAGTTAGATGTGTTTGGTGTAGGAAGGGGGGGGAGGGGATGGAAACAGAGAGGTCGAGGAGCTCCGTGTGTGAGAATGTGAACATTCCAGGACGTTATGCTTGGGAATGTCGTCCAGAAGACGGGCGCGATTGTTTCTAAGGTGGTCCTTTACGTTGTTAATGAGTCTGGCAGTGGGTGCACATACTTGTGCAAGGAACAGTGCTCTTCTTGCCATTGAACAGTCTGCATGCAACAACTTTGTGTACCGCTTACACTCTTTTTAGCTCATAGTTTCTTCCTGTGCAACATTTTAAATCGGACATGAAGAGCTGCTCCCCCGGCGACAGTAAATCCTCCCCCCTCTGCCGACCCGCGCCCAGCTGTGCCCTCGCACCGTCAGCAAGCGATTAACATTTTTTTCAAAGAATGGAAACCGCATATTGCAAGAATACACAACATCAGCAACAGTAAATATAATAGTTTGATCTTTTGGACCAAAATAGTTATCGTGTACCCTCCAGGCTTACCTCTAACCCTCTGGAGAATGCCAGCTATTTAGCAGGATCATCGCTCAAGATGGTGAGCTCAATGTCGACCTGTTCTGACCCCGGTTCTGGACAGCTGAGAAAAGTTAATAATACCAGTGCAAAAGTTAGTACTTTGAAATTCCACATACTACTGTACCGAGACTGCGGGTTTTTGTGTGTTTGCGCAATGCCTCAAAAGTAAGTATCACAGGTATCGAGACTCCCGAAATTCAGCGCCTCTCCCGAAAACCTCCCGGGACAAATTTTCTCCCGAAAATCTCCCGAAATTCAGGCTAACCCACAACATAAACAGCATACCTGCCCAATAACGTTATAACTGTAGAATGATGGCGGGCGAGTTCTTGGTTTCTTATGTGGGTTTATTGTTAGGCAGTTTCATTAACGTCCTCCCAGCGCGGCAACAACACACAACAACAGCAGTCACGTTTTTGTATACCGTAAAGCAGTTCGTCTGCCGTAAACACCAATGTTGTGACACTCTTAAACAGGACAATACTGCCATCTAGTGCATTTGATGAAAGCACTTTTGTGCGTGCCACACAGCAATGCATCATCAGAGGTGTTCAGCGTGGTTCGAAAAATAGTGACAGAGAATAGAACAAGGATGGACAATTCAACCCTTAACTCAACAATGAGTAGATGAGTGTTATGTGTGTATATATGTGTAAATAAATGAACACTGAAATTCAAGTATTTCTTTTATATATATATATATATATATATATATATATATATATATATATATATATATATATATATATAATACAATAATATATATATATATATATATATATATAATAAAATACATATATATATATACGTATATATATATATATATATATAATCTATGAAATATTTGACTTGGTGAATTCTAGCTGTAAATATACTCCTCCCCTTTTAGCCACGCCCCCGTCCCACCCTGACCACGCCCACCCCCCATCCCCCTCCCCCCACCTCCCGAAATCGGAGGTCTGAAGGTTGGCAAGTATGATTACACCTCAACACTGCAGCTAGGATTTACTAATCGGAACTAGGGATGTAATGATAAATGGTGTATTGATAACCGCAGTAAAACTCTCGACGGTTAGTATTACCCTTTTTAAATTAAAATGATTGAAAAACCATGATTGATAACTGCACTTTGACAAACTCACGGACTGACTGGCGCCAGCTCGCTCGCTCAAATGCTAACATGAAAACAAGAGACATTAACATCTGTGTTGCAACTGGTATTCAAAATTTTACATTTCAAAATGTATATTTTACATTCCATTTAGTGCAGGGGTCGACAACCTTTAACAGTCAAAGAGCCATTTTGACCAGTTTCACAAATTATAGAAAACAATGGGAGCCGCAAAGATTTTTGAAATTTTAAATGAAATAACACCGTATATAAAAAATTTTTTTGCTTTGTGCTATGTATAAATCAGGGGTCTCAGACACGCTGCCCACACCTTTTATATGGAATTTTGAAGCTGGTGCGGCACGCAGGTCTTGAATGAATAGCGCTTGTCAGCGTCATGCGTGCCGTGATGGTACAGCATATAGCAACCACTACAATCAGCGTGCCTGATCAGCCACATGTTGTATGGTGCTTCCGCTTGCTCACGTAGGTGACAGCAAGGCATACTTGCTCAACAACCACACAGCTTACACTGACGGTGGCGGTATAAAAAAAACTTTAACACTCTTACTAATAATGCGCCACACTGTGAACCCACACCAAACAAGAATGACAAACACATTTCGGGAGAACATCTACACCGTCATAAACACAACAGGACAAATACCCAGAATCCCATACAGCCCTAACTCTTCCGGGATACATTATACACCCCCGCTACCAAACCCCGCCCACCTCAACCGACGCACAGAGGGGGGGGTTGATGTGTGAGGGAGCAGGCTTGGGGTGGGGGCGGGGTTTGGTGGTAGCAGGGGTATATAATGTAGCCCGGAAGAGTCAGGGCTGCATGGGAAATATTAAATGATGATTTCAGTAGCCTTTTTCAAAATAATATCTCTGAGTAGAAGTGGGGAAATGATCGATTCGCCGATGCATCACGATTAGAACGTGGACGATTCTAAATCAATGGACAAATGTCCAAATATCTATTATTTACATATGTTAAAGTAATGGAGACGGTTATAAAATGCGGCATTAATGCTAATGATCTCTAAATGTCAGTTTTCCCATGATTAGGTCAAACTAAACTGAGAACTTTTAGTTAACATTATTTTAACGTTATGTGTTAGCTGGGTTAACAGGAACCGCATTACAGAAGAGAGTGACCAGCTAAGAAGAGGAAAGTAGCAAGTAGAAGACAGGAGAGACAATAACATCCTTTCAGACATAGATATAAACAGTATGAGTAGATCGACAACACCCGTCACAGGTTTATGGCGACTGGGGCCAAAGTGTCTGAACCTTCTGTGATTTTAGAAGACACAAAAAAGCAATCAAGGATGGCTGCTCGCCCAAGTAGTTTTATTTTTTTCTCTTGGCAGGATACTACAGTTCTACAGTGTCTACGCTGTGCGCACTAACATCCAAAAACCGGAAATGAGGCAATACTGCATATGTCAGTTGCAAAAGGAAGAGCCTTGTAGATATAACATTAATAATTCGATGTAATATATTTAGAACCTGAAATAATAATAATCAATAGAATAGGGGTGTAACGGTACACAAAAGTTTCGGTTTAGAGGTCACAGTTCGGTTCATTTTCGGTACAGTAAGAAAACAACAAAATATACATTTTTTGGTTATTTATTTACCAAATTTGCAAAATTTTCCACCAAAAATATTTTTCTTAGTGGAATATTTGATGTGAAGTAATGGGAACCTTGGATAGGTCAATAATTCATAATAACATTGATTTTGATTCAATATTATGTTTTGAGCAATGACAGTTTGAAAGAAAAAAAAAACAGCTTTGTTTTATTAGTCAACATTGCAACTTTTTCTAAATTACATTTAACTTTTAAGCTTTTTTATTTCACTTTTGTTATGTTTTTGTTTATTTTAATAGTATTTTCAGAATGTGCCGTGGGCCTTTAAAACATTAGCTGTGGGCCTCCGGGGCACACTTTTGACACCCCTGCTATAGATGATAAAAAATGTAATGTGATAAATCTATGGATAAAAAGCAGAGCCTGGCGACGCATTCGCGTTTATCATAACTCTCTCTCTCTCTCTCTGTCTCTGCCCCTCCCTCACCAATGCTGCTGCGCGCACTATTTTTTTTTTGTTTGTTTTTTTGTGTCCTGTCCAGCTTCTCAGGCAAATCATATAGATTTACTTTACAAAAGAGAAGTGTAGGATACTTCTCTTGTTGCCTTATTTGTATTTGACTTTATTAAATGTATTTATATTATCATTTAGTGCAGCCGGGCCGGAGCAGGAGGGGATAGAAAGAGAAAAAAAAGAAGACAGAGGGGGAAATTGTGGGGACAAGAGGGGGATTAGACAGAGAGACAAAAACAACAACAGCAAACAACAACAACAATAGAGCAACATCAGCAAATACGACATGTACAAATATGATGGTAAAAGTAATAGCAAATAAGTAGTTAGCGAAAAATAAAAAATAATACAGAAATGACAATGAGCATTATTACACTACAAATGGATCAATACAAATACCAATAGAAATAGCGCTATTGATAATGAACAATACCAACAATTTACCTTTATTATCAACAATACAGTTGTTTAAATGCAACAATGAAAAGAATGCAGAAAAATGGAGGGGGAGAAAGAGAAGCAACCTACATTAATCTTGTAGATTGTTATAGTAACAATAGGTTAAGCTTTGTCAGTGTGCCATGTGTTACACCCAGTTTACCCTAGGGCAACAACGTTAATATATGTTTGATGAAACGTGATTATGTGCATGAGTGTAAGTATGCATATGTACTTTGTTTTGTTTTTAACCCCTTCTTAACCCTGAACGTACATTGAAAATACACGCAACCCTAACTCAAAATGTCGGGAATTTGAGGCATTTAAGAAACTCCGCCCTGACAGTTCCGCAAAAGAGGACGTGTCCGGGGAAAAGAGGACGTATGGTCAGTCTACAATATATATATCGATATATCTTACAAACTCGATATATCGCCTAGCCCTAATTCACAGTAGTGCCAATAACTTCCACATTTTCTAATGTACATTGTGAAGGAGAAAAAAAGTCCTCCTTCCTGTCCAATACCACATGAAAGTGGTTGTTTTTTGCCATCTTATTTGTCCAGCTTCCACACTCCTTTTTATACACTTTACTTCACGAACCAGAGCCCCCGTACCGAAACGGTTCAATACAAATACACGTACCGTTTCACCCCTACAATAGAATAATTAAAGATATAATTGTAGCCCCTGAATCTTAATCGAATCGTGTGGTGGCCAAATATTCTAACCTCTATCTCTGAAAGGAGAAAATTGACTTCTGTGCGTTAAATTAGTTGCAAACTGCAAAAAGAAGGCAACATTTAATGTGTTTTATATCCTCATGAAAACCACTGCATGTTATCTAGATTTCCTCCAAGATGACCAATTGGGTGTGGACGTGTTGGTGGTCGTCAGTAAAAAAAATGGTGCTATGTATTGTGAGCGCCAGAGACGGGCACATTTGCAAGTGTTTCTAATTAATCGCCTGTGAGATTCGGGTACCGTGAAATCAAGGTGACACTGGGGGTGCTTTTCTATCTCATTGGCTATTCTTTAATGTAAAGCCATCCAACATGGCCCTCCAGTGATACCATGAAGATGATTTCAGATGTTGGCTCGTGCCCCCTTTGGAGGGATTAGTTTGTGTCTCCAGGGCTTTGCAAGATGCTCCCATGGCACGTTTGGCATCAAGCTTGGAAGTGGCACACATTTCTTCTCTTTTGCCGTAACCCTGACAACACAAATGATACTGTCGTGTTGTTTGATGTTGCCTACGGGCAGAGTTCGGTGTTTGCACCCAAACAAAACCCGTGAAGTTGGCAGTGTGGAGTCAGTATGAGAGACAGTATTCAGTGTCCAAGTGCGTCTTGGCAGAATATGAGAGGCAGGGACTTTGCTCAATATGCACACACAGCAGTCCTTCACGTTCACAGGATTAGACGCGCTTCTGAGTGAGGCTCCCAGCGCATAATTATAACCTTTAAAACCTGAGCGAGGGTACACAAGATGTGAGACGATAAGGTCATAAGTAGCCTGGTTCGCTTTAAGTTCTGCAGGGGACGGGAAGTGCTGCGGGGTAAGGAGCGGGACGGAAACAAACAGCGGGGTCATGTCAAGCTACCCGGTGGTTAATGCCACAGTAAAGACATAAAATGACTAATGAATGGAAAGGGTTAAGAGGAGTATTCATTTTAACCCAGAAGTTTCACAATAACTTCCTGTGACTTAATAAAACTGCAAGGTTGTGTAGGTCATGATTTAGGTTTACTACTGGAAACGGATTCATTGTGAAATCAAATGACATCGATGCAGTCTAAGTGGTTGTATGCATGCAGTTTTCATACCTGCCAACTACTCCGGTTTTCCCGTACGGTTTTCATCAACCTATTCCGGGTTACGGTTGCAGTGATAAAAAATACGGTTTTTCATTAATTAAAAAAAAATATTTAAAAAAAAGTTTGATTCACGAAATCGCGTAACAACAATGACAATCGACACTGCTTCCCGTAACTTCCTATCGAGCCATTCCGAATGCCATGCGCGAGGCTATTTATAGCACCGCTGCCAAGCACGAGGCACCAGTTGCCATTGTCTCCAAACGAGCGAACGATCATGGAATCGGCCGGAGAAAAATCGCAAACGAGTCTTAAACCGAAAAGAAAACTGCAGTCATTCCGTGAAGAATATTCAAAAGCCTATCCGGGAATAATTATCCGTTCCAAAAAGGGTGAAAACCTTTATCTGCACCTTGTGCAGACAAGATTTTTCGATCGGACACGGAGGAATTAGCGATGTAAAAGACCACGTTGGGACAAAAAAACACAAGTCAATGCTGTTGCTAGCGAGAAAGGTATCCTCACTTGCTTAGCAAGGATGAAAATAAAGAACTTGAGGAAGAATTCATCACCTTCCAGTAAGATCCTCTTACCCCTGCAGATCAATCTGATAGAATAAATTTGGATTTTAGCCACAAAAAGGTAATGACACCAATGTTATCTATTGGAATTGTTTAGTACTGTTAAAAGTGTTTATACTATTTATGCTTTCAAGTCCAAGTTGAAGAAATCTTGTTAAATGTTGACAGCATAACTACCAAAATACAGAAGTATGTCCTTAATATTTTTGCAGTGCTATTTCTGTTGAAAAGTTCAAATGATTACATTAGAGATGTGATGTGCCACTTTTCAAGTGTCTGATGGCTTAAATTCATTTTCATTAATTTTTCATATTTTGAATTCTTTTGAAAGGCTTACAAAAAAACTACATTTGAATTGTAATTCCATGCTATTGACAGGACTATTAATTTTAATGAAGTTAGCTTACCATGTTTACAGTATGATAATTGTGATAGAAATGTGAATTTTAGGCACAGAATATTTTTTACAATTGAACAAGGCAGTAGATTATACAAGCATGGACAGAAAGTTAATAATGACACCAATTTTTTTTTTTTAATGGAATTGTTTAGTACTGTTTTACCATTTGTTTACTGTAAAAAGTGTTTATACTGTTTATACTTTCAATTAACAAATTGAAGTCTTGTGAAAGGTTGACAGGATAACTGGCATTAACTGTCAAAATAATTTCAAACTATTGAAGTTAGCTTACAGAATAAACATGTCAATCAACCCATATGATTTTTGCTGTAATATTTTTGTTTTGAAAAGTCACTGTGACTGATAGAAAAGTGATGGTTTTAGCAACATTTTAACCTGTCTGAATGCTAATAATCATTTTGCGTCGGCCCCCCCCCAAACCCCCCACCAGGACTTTGTCCTGGACCTACCGGGGCCTGCGGCCCCTGGACCCTGGCTACTAGGTTTTTCTGATTTCAAACGTTGGCAGGTATGAGTTTTTAACGAGTGTTTAGGCTCCACAGCTTGTAAAATGTGGTACTTTCCCGACATTCATCTGGTATTTCATTTTCTAAGTCCGCATGTGTTCTTTGTATAAGACCAGCCTTGCTGTCTGACTCTGCTATCATTTAGTCATTGGGCGGGCTACACGTCAATCACAGTTTGCAACACCGCTGATGGCAGTCATCGGTCGATCGGGAAGGAAAGCTCAGATCTTGCATGTGATGAGTTATACATTCTAGGATGTTTGCAATTTCCTGAACAAATACATTTATTCTGTTCATAACTTTTATGGACAGAATTTCTAGGCGCAGTCAAGGCGTTGAGGGGATCTGGTTTGGTGGCTGCAGGATTAGGTCTCTGCTTTTTGCAGATGATGTGGTCCTGATGGCTTCATCTGGCCAGGATCTTCAGCTCTCACTGGATCGGTTCGCAGCCGAGTGTGAAGCGACTGGGATGAGAATCAGCACCTCCCAAGTCCGAGTCCATGGTTCTCGCCCGGAAAAGGGTGGAGTGCCATCTCCGGGTTGGGGAGGAGATCTTGCCCCAAGTGGAGGAGTTCGAGTACCTCGGAGTCTTGTTCACGAGTGGGGGAAGAGTGGATCGTGAGATTGACAGGCGGCGTCTTCGGTAATGCGGACGCTGTATCGATCCGTTGTGGTGAAGAAGGAGCTGAGCCGGAAGGCAAAGCTCTCAATTTACCGGCCGATCTACGTTCCCATCCTCACCTATGGTCATGAGCTTTGGGTTATGACCGAAAGGACAAGATCACGGGTACAAGCGGCCGAAATGAGTTTCCTCCGCCGGGTGGCGGGGCTCTCCCTTAGAGATAGGGTGAGAAGCTCTGTCATCCGCGGGGAGCTCAAAGTAAAGCCGCTGCTCCTCCACATGGAGAGGAGCCAGATGAGGTGGTTCGGGCATCTGGTCAGGATGCCACCCGAACGCCTCCCTAGGGAGGTGTTTAGGGCACGTCCGACCGGTAGGAGGCCGCGGGGAAGACCCAGGACACGTTGGGAAGACTGTCTCCCGGCTGGCCTGGGAACGCCTCGGGGTCCCACAGGAAGAGCTGGACGAAGTGGCTGGGGAGAGGGAAGTCTGGGCTTCCCTGCTTAGGCTGCTGCCCCCGCGACCCGACCTCGGATAAGCGGAAGAAGATGGATGGATGGATGGATGGAAATACATTTATTATTTACCGTATTTCTCTGATCTTTGGGCGCACCGGATTAAAAGGCGCACTGCCGATGAGCGGGTCTATTCAGGTGTATTTTCATACAAAAGGCACACCGGATTATAAGGAGTATTAAAGGGGGCATATTCTGATTTTTTTCTAAATTGAAAACATCTTGTGGTCTCCATAACATGTAATGGTGGTTCTTTGGTAAAAGTGTTGCATAGATGATGTTTTACAGATCATCTTCAAGTAGCTTTTTGAGCGTCTCTTCAGGATGCGCCATTTTGTGGGCGGTCTTACCTACATGGCTCACCTTCGACAGCGTCTTCTTTCCGTCATCTTTGGTGTAGCGTGCAAGGACGGGAGTGGAAGAAGTGTCAAAAGATGGAGCCAACTATTAATAACATTCAGACTTGACTTCAATCAATAACGGAGCAGCATCTTCTCATCCGTGGCTCACTAGTGCAACATCAACACTGGAAATGTGTCCCGTGAAAAACCGTCCTACCGGAACCCTCTAATAACTAAATTTCCGTGGGTATGTAAACCCACTGCAGTTTTTAGTGCTTTGATAGCTAGTCTAGTGACGGATATAAGTAAGAACGTTACACTACTTTTATATTAGAAATGGCAACAGCGGATGATGAATGCCACATAAGAAAATAGAGAAAAAGAAGAAGCTTATGACTACGGTGTCGGCACAGACTACAATACCATACCAACTTTATTTATAAAGCCCTTTAAAGACAAGCACAGTTGAAAAACAAAGGCCTGTACACCACAAAGAAATAGAGGCAAAGGACAGACTAAAAAAATGACATTTAAAACAGAAATAAAAATACACAATTAAAAAGCAAATATAAATTACCCTAAGAACAGTTTGTTGGATAAAAACAGTTTAAAAGTTAAAAACAGTTCAAAAAGTTAAAAGCTAAAAACAGTTCAAAGTCTCATGCTGGGTTAAAAGCCAGTGAATAAAAATGGGTTTTAAGAAGGGTCTTAAAAATAGCCAAAGAAGGGGCCTGTCTCACATGGAAAAGGAGATCGTTCCAGAGTTTGGGACCCCCAACAGAGAAGGCTCTGTCCCCTCTGAGCTTGCGCTTTGTTTTGGGTACCTCCAGGATCAGCTTGGGACACTTGTGATTTAGGGCTATATAAATAAACATTGATTGATTGATTGATTGATCAGCTGACCTGAGGGACCGGGTGGGGGCATAGAGATGGAGCAGCTCAGAGAGGTACGGTGGGGCAAGACCAAAAACGAGTAAGATAATTTTAAAATGGACTCTAAAAGACACAGGCAGCCAGTGGAGGGAGGCTAAAACAGGAGTAATGTACAATGACGGAAGCGCGCACATTTTCAGTACTTATGCAGATCCCAAATACACATCAGCAGGTACCAGAAGGTAAAAAAAAGTTGGTTTTGCATAATATTGCGAAACAAAACGCCAGGTAATATGTCTGCTATTAAGTGCCATTTTGCGGTCCTTATACACTCACCATAGTAATACTCGTATGTTTAATGCGGCGACAATCCATCAAGCGGTGCGGCTTCATAGCTTATCGAAGTCGTACTAAAAACATTTTGACAGATTTTTCAGCACCGTGTGTAATGTTCTATATTCTCAATGGAACATTTTAAGTTTTGGTGTTGTTTACTGGCGTCATCTTGCAGTTTACACGTGTCTCTTATGTGTGACTGCCATCTACTGGTCACACTTCTCATTACACCATGAACCAAATAAAATTGTTTTGATGTCTGTAAGCACAACCAGAATTAGGCCGTAGATTAGGCGCACCGGGTTATAAGACACACTGTCGATTTTTGAGAAAATGAAAGGATTTTAAGTGCGCCTTATAGTCCGAAAAATACGGTATATGGCTATGTTTATTTGGGTCAAATAGAGAGAATTATTTGACCAACATGCATAATTTTAGGTTGCCTTAGTTAAAATAGTATCGTATTTTTCGGAGTATAAGTCGCATTTTTGGGGGAAATTTATTTGATAAAACCCAACACCAAGAATAGACATTTGAAAGGCAATTTTAAATAAAAAAAGAATAGTGAACAACAGGCTGAATAAGTGTACGTTATATGAGGCATAAATAACCAACTGGTATGTTAACGTAACATATTATGGTAAGAGTCATTCAAATAACAATAACATATAGAACATGCTATACGTTTACCAAACAATCTTTCACTCCTAATCATTAAATCCGATGAAATCTTATACGTCTAGTCCCTTACGTGAATGAGATAAACAATATTATTTGATATTTTACGGTAATGTGTTAATAATTTCACACATAAGTCGCTCCAGAGTATAAGTCGCACCCCCGGCCAAACTATGAAAAAAAACTGCGACTTATAGTCCGAAAAATACGGTACTAATGTTTATTTAAGGCATACTTGCCAACCCTCCCGGATTTTCCGCGAGACTCCCGAAATTCAGCGCCTCTCCCGAAAACCTTCCCGGGACAAATTTTCTCCCGAAAATCTCCTGAAATTCCGGCGGAGCTGGAGGCCACGCCCCCTCTAGCTCCATGCAGACCTGAGTGAGGACAGCTTGTAAAGCAGTTGGTCTGCCGTAAACAGCAATGTTGTGACACTCTTAAACAGGACAATACTGCCATCTACTGTACATGCATATGTGACATTAACATCTAGGGCTTTTAGAGAGTGCAGTGCACAACTGCGCACACAACAAGGAGACGAAGCAGAATGAATCATCAGAGAGGGTGTTTAGCATGGTTCGAAAAATAGTGACAAAGAATAGAACAAGGATGGACAATTCAACCCTTAACTCAACAATGAGTAGATGAGTGTTATGTGTGTGTAATAAAATAAATAAATATATATATATATACAGGTAAAAGCCAGTAAATTAGAATATTTTGAAAAACTTGATTTATTTCAGTAATTGCATTCAAAAGGTGTAACTTGTACATTATATTTATTCATTGCACACAGACTGATGCATTCAAATGTTTATTTCATTTAATTTTGATGATTTGAAGTGGCAACAAATGAAAATCCAAAATTCCGTGTGTCACAAAATTAGAATATTACTTAAGGCTAATACAAAAAAGGGATTTTTAGAAATGTTGGCCAACTGAAAAGTATGAAAATGAAAAATATGAGCATGTACAATACTCAATACTTGGTTGAAGCTCCTTTTGCCTCAATTACTGCGTTAATGCGGCGTGGCATGGAGTCGATGAGTTTCTGGCACTGCTCAGGTGTTATGAGAGCCCAGGTTGCTCTGATAGTGGCCTTCAACTCTTCTGCGTTTTTGGGTCTGGCATTCTGCATCTTCCTTTTCACAATACCCCACAGATTTTCTATGGGGCTAAGGTCAGGGGAGTTGGCGGGCCAATTTAGAACAGAAATACCATGGTCCGTAAACCAGGCACGGGTAGATTTTGCGCTGTGTGCAGGCGCCAAGTCCTGTTGGAACTTGAAATCTCCGTCTCCATAGAGCAGGTCAGCAGCAGGAAGCATGAAGTGCTCTAAAACTTGCTGGTAGACGGCTGCGTTGACCCTGGATCTCAGGAAACAGAGTGGACCGACACCAGCAGATGACATGGCACCCCAAACCATCACCCAACCATGCAAATTTTGCATTTCCTTTGGAAATCGAGGTCCCAGAGTCTGGAGGAAGACAGGAGAGGCACAGGATCCACGTTGCCTGAAGTCTAGTGTAAAGTTTCCACCATCAGTGATGGTTTGGGGTGCCATGTCATCTGCTGGTGTCGGTCCACTCTGTTTCCTGAGATCCAGGGTCAACGCAGCCGTCTACCAGCAAGTTTTAGAGCACTTCATGCTTCCTGCTGCTGACCTGCTCTATGGAGATGGAGATTTCAAGTTCCAACAGGACTTGGCGCCTGCACACAGCGCAAAATCTACCCGTGCCTGGTTTACGGACCATGGTATTTCTGTTCTAAATTGGCCCGCCAACTCCCCTGACCTTAGCCCCATAGAAAATCTGTGGGGTATTGTGAAAAGGAAGATGCAGAATGCCAGACCCAAAAGCGCAGAAGAGTTGAAGGCCACTATCAGAGCAACCTGGGCTCTCATAACACCTGAGCAGTGCCAGAAACTCATCGACTCCATGCCACGCCGCATTAACGCAGTAATTGAGGCCAAAGGAGCTCCAACCAAGTATTGAGTATTGTACATGCTCATATTTTTCATTTTCATACTTTTCAGTTGGCCAACATTTCTAAAAATCCCTTTTTTGTATTAGCCTTAAGTAATATTCTAATTTTGTGACACACGGAATTTTGGATTTTCATTTGTTGCCACTTCAAATCATCAAAATTAAATGAAATAAACATTTGAATGCATCAGTCTGTGTGCAATGAATAAATATAATGTACAAGTTACACCTTTTGAATGCAATTACTGAAATAAATCAAGTTTTTCAAAATATTCAAATTTACTGGCTTTTATCTGTATATACAGCTAGAATTCACTGAAAGTTAGTATTTATTTTATATATATATATACTTGGTGAATTCTAGCTGTAAATATATTCCTCCCCTACTAGCCACGCCCCCCACCCCCACCTCCCGAAATCGGAGGTCTCAAGGTTGGCAAGTATGATTTAAGGTGTTATCATTTGTAATTGGTTTAATTGTCTTCTTGTTCTGTTCTAATACAATTGCCTTCAGCTGTTGTGTTTTTACTTGTTTGGAAGAGACTTGCTTACTGTATAGAGGAAGATAAGCAAATCTGTGGCGTGAGTTCTGTCTTTTCAGTCAGTCAATGGCAGTGCAGTGATTACAAGGCTACAATGAGCTATTGATTGATTCCAGACAGTTCCAATGACGATCACAGCTTTGGACTGAATTACAACTTTGAAGCTGAATGATATATTTCATGTGCTAAAGCCTTAATCATTGGACATTGGTGTCATTTTCCATACTTGCTTGTACAGTTGGGGGGAGCCTGCTATGTAATTATGCTAGGACACCGCTACTGGGAGAGCTCGTACACAAGCTGTAATCGGGAGTAAACCTTCCTGAAAAATGTCCCAACTAAAGAAATTACCATGTACTCCGGGCCACGGAACCACTTTCCCATGAGCCTTTCCTACACAGAACCTTTCACACGGCCCATTTATTTGAACTGCCTCTCACCCGCAGCAGGCCGCACTCAGAGGAACGACTGGTAAAAGTCATCAGGTCCTCATTATCGTCATTACCATAATTATTTTCTATATTTAACCATGCAAAATGAGGCCACATGAGTGTGCTGCTTTTCCCACTCGACAAAGTTACAAAGTATTGGTAGTATGCGCACAGCTGGAGCAGAGCACTTTTTTGGGGGGGGGGGAGTACGGTGTTTGTTTGTTTGGTTTCTTGCTCTGAGAGCACATTTTAGGCAACGGTTGAAGGGGATTTTGAGTATTTACGCGCCAAATCCACCATCATTACCCACCCTAAAGCGCATGACCCGCACAGAGAGCTGTTACTGACAGCAAAGGTGGGGCCCTTTCAACAGTCAGTGAAGTTACGTAAGGAAGATTTTATTTTTGGATTGGTCAGCACAGGCTGGCTACACAAATGAGAGGAGGTTTACATAGTCTACGTTGAGGCCAGGCGCTGATGGAAAAAGCCTGCGTGAGTCATCACTGTCTGTGTGCGTTGGAGAGAGGGGTTCAGGGTGGGGGTGTAGGAAGCCAGACAGCTTGGTCTTTAGGTTGTGTACCTTGGTCCAGCTGCAGACCGAGACGGTTCCTTTTGTAACGACGAAAACACGCAGAGCATCTTGAGCCAGATGTCAAAGAATGCCTGGCAAAGGAAAACACGTCTTTGTGCTTTATGTCTTACTTTAACTTGGCACGCTTTTTGATGGGAAAGACTAGTTTTAGTCCATCTTTGAAGGTTGTTTTAGGGAACATACCGAGCATGTTTTAACGGAACAAAATGCCCCCAATAAACCACATGTAATACTGCTACAAAGGAGTAAGGAGTCAAAACAGCGATCTTGCAGTGGCTAGACAACCTCAAATCCCACTTTCCTTCAGAAACTTGGCTCAGGTGGGTTTGCTTCCCAACCAGAAAGGACTGGGACAGGTAAAGAACAGCACCGTATTTTCTGGACCGTAGGGCGCACCGGATTATAAGGCGCACTGCCGATGAATGGTCTATTTTGGGGCGGCGTGGCGTAGTGGGTAGAGCAACCGTGCCAGAAACCTGAGGGTTGCAGGTTCGCTCCCCGCCTCTTACCATCCAAAAATCGCTGCCGTTGTGTCCTTGGGCGGGACACTTCACCCTTTGCCCCCGGTGCCACTCACACCGGTGAATTGAATGATGAATGATAGGTGGTGGTAGGAGGGGCCGTTGGCGCAAATTGCAGCCACGCTTCCGTCAGTGTACCCCAGGGCAGCTGTGCCTATGAAAGTAGCTTACCACCACCAGGTGTGAATGAAGGATGGGTTCTACATTTAAAGCGACTTTGAGTACTTAGAAAAGCGCTATATAAATCCCAGGTATTATTATTATTATTATTATTTTCGATCTTTTTTCATATATAAGGCGCACTGGATTATAAGGCGCGTTAAAGGAGTCACATTATTATTATTTTTTTTCTATATTGAAAACATTTCCTTGTCGTCTACATCGGTATTTTTCAACCTTTTTTGAGCCAAGGCACATTTTTTAATTCGGAGGCACACCACCAGCAGAAATCATTAAAAAACTAAACACAGTTGTCAGTAAAAAGTTTAAAGTAAATTCTTGAGTATGACTTTAAACCATAACCAAGCGTGCATCAATGTTGCTCTTGTCTCATCGTAGGTGTACTGTCACCACCTGTCACATCACGCCCTGACTCATTTTGAGTTTTTTGCCGTTTTCCTGTGTGTAGCGTTTTAGTTCTTGTCTTGCGCTCCTAATTTGGTGGGTTTTTCTCTTTTTTTTTGGTATTTTCCTGTAGCAGTTTCATGTCTTCCTTGACCGCTATTCCCCACACCTGCTTTGTTTCAGCAATCAAGAATATTTCAGTTGTTTTTATCCTTCTTTGTGGGGACATTGTTGATTGTCATGTCATGTTCGGATGTACTTTGTGGACGCCGTCTTTGCTGCACAGTAAGTCTTTGCTGTCGTCCAGCATTCTGTTTTTGTTTACTTTGTAGCCAGTTCAGTTTTAGTTTTCTTCTGCATGGCCTTCCCTAAGCTTCAATGCCTTTTCTTAGGGGCACTCACCTTTTGTTTATTTTTGGTTTAAGCATTAGACACCTTTTTACCTGCACACTGCCTCCCGCTGTTCCCGACATCTACAGCGCAATTAGCTACCGGCTGCCACTTACTGATATGGAAGAGTATTACACGGTTACTCTGCCGAGCTCTAGACAGTACCAACACTCAACAACAACACATCATTTGCAGACTATAATTACTGGTTTGCAAAAAATATTTTTAACCCAAATAAGTGAAACTAGATGATCTCCCGAGGCACACCAGACTGTATCACAGTGGTTGAAAAACACTGATCTACATAACATGTAATGGTGGTTCTTTGGTCAAAATGTTGCATGGATTATGTTTATAGATCATCTTCAAGCCGCTTTCTGACAGTCGCTTCAGGATGCGCCGTTTTGTGGGCGATCTTATTTACGTGGCTCACTTTCGACAGCGTCCTCTCCCCGTCATCTTTGTTGTAGCGGTGTAGCGTGCAAGGACGGAAGTGGAAGAAGTGTCAAAAGATAGAGCTAACAGTTTTAATGACATTCAGACTTTACCTTACTACGGTGTCGGCACGGACTACAAAGGCAGGTTTTCAGGACTTATGCAGATCCCAAATACAGGTCAGCAGCTACCAGAAGGTAATACAAGTTGCTTTTGCATATAATTGCGAAACAAAACGCCAGATAATGTCTTACCTTGTACACATACCATAATAATACCCGTATGTTGAAGCACAGTACAATCCATCAAGCGGTGCGGCTTCATAGCTTACCAAAGTCGTACTAAAACATTTTGATAGATTTCTGAGCGCCGTGTGTAATGTTGTATATTTTCAATGGAACATATAAAATAATAGTGTTTACTTGGGTCATATTGCAGTCTACATGTATCTCTTATGTGTGACTGCTACTGGTCGCACTTATCATTTCACCATGTACCAAATAAAATAGCTTCGAGGTCTGTAAGCAAAACCAGAATTATTCCGTACATTAGGCGCACCGGGTTATAAGGCGCACTGTCGAGTATTCCGGAAAAAAAACATGATTTTAAGTGCGCTTTATAGTCTGGAAAATACGGTACGTAAACTACTCCAAAACTCGAGATGAAAAATGTTTTAACAATTAAACTTGTTCAAGCTGAAACAAGGTATAAAGGGGATCAGCTATCCATTTCAGAATTGTTTATTTTGATAATTTCTCACCATGAATCCATAAATTTTGCCTGACCAATGAGTGATCAGCAGTGATTTACTCTACACATATAAGTTAAAAAGTTAAAGTACCCATGATTGTGTCACACACTAGAGATGCGCGGTTTGCGGACACAACCGCGGAGTCCGCGGATTATCCGCGGGTCGGGCGGTTGAAATTAAAAAAAATTAGATTTTAAATAGATTCAGGCGGGTGGCAGTTAAACCAATTCGGAAATATATATACATATTTAAATGTTGTTACCCACATACGAAAAACGAGCAGGCACCTGCAGCACGCCACAACAGAAGAAGAAGAAAAAAAAAAGATGGCAACGCCGGCAGCAAACGTGGTACGCGACAATCTAAAAAAGGGAATACTAAAGACCAGGGGAAAAAAAGGCCAGAAAAGTTCAGCGTGGACTCGTTTTTATGAGGTTGTAAATCAGGATGATAGTAATGCTGGCTACGTGATTTGCAAGAGCTGCGACGCTGTTTATGTCTACGACAGTCACAAAACCGTGCATCACATTTGTGCAAAACCCCGAACCTCCACAAACACCCTGAGCATGAGCAGTTTCGTCCGCCGTGATCCCAGAAGAGTGCCACAGGATGTTAAAACAAGATAGAACGCAGCAGTTTGAGTGGCGCGAGCGCGCTTGGAGGTGCGCTCAGCGCGGCTCCCAGATGATTGCGCACTGGTGTGCGTCTGGGCCGTGACAGCGTGGCACGCATTGAATGTCTCTGCTGCATTGGATCAGTCTCCTTTCTTTAACAGGCAAAAGCTTTATAACCTCACTAGTGCCTTGCATCGTCTATATTAGATATATAACAACGGGTGGGTGCGGGTGGGTGCGGGCGGGTGCGGTTTTGATAAAATGTTAGTTCGGGTGGATGGCGGATGGGTGACGACTTTTGTGATGCGGTTGCGGATGAAATAATTGCCTATCCGCGCATCTCTATCACACACACACTAAGTGTGGCGAAAAATTAACCTCTGCATTTGACCCAACACCCTTGTTCACCCCCTGGGAGGTGAGGGGAGCAGTGGGCCGCAGCGGTGGCCGCGCCCGGGAATAATTTTTGGTCATTCAACCCCCAATTCCAACCCTTGATGCTGAGTGTCAAGCAGGGAGTTAATGGGTCCATACCTGCCAACTACTCCGGTTTTCCCGTAATTAGTACGGTTTTCATCAACCTATTCCGGGTTACGGTTGCAGTGATAAAAAATACGGTTTTTCATTAATTAAAAAAAATTTTTTTTTTTTAAAGTTTTATTCACGAAATCGCGTAACAACAATGACAATCGACACTGCTTCCCGTAATTTCCTATCGAGCCATTCCGAATGCCATGCGCGAGGCCATTGTTTCCAAACGAGCGAACGATCATGGAATCAGCCGGAGAAAAATCGCAAACGAGTCTTAAACCGAAAAGAAAACTGCAGTCATTCCGTGAAGAATATTCAAAAGCCTATCCGGGAATAATTATCCGTTCCAAAAGGGTGAAAACTACACGAATTGCACCTTGTGCAGACAAGATTTTTCGATCGGACACGGAGGAATTAGCGATGTAAAAGACCACGTTGGGACAAAAAAACACAAGTCTAATGCCGTTGCTAGCGATACAAGTGGAAAACTTTCAACGTTTTTCGTCGCCCAAACAGATTCTTTGGATGTGATAAATGCCGAAGTTTTATTTACGGAGGCAATAATTGAGCATGGACTAGAATAAATTTGGATTTTAGCCACAAAAAGGTAATGACACCAATGTTATCTATTGGAATAGTTTAGTACTGTTATACTGTTAAAAGTGTTTATACTATTTATGCTTTCAAGTCCAAGTTGAAGAAATCTTGTTAAATGTTGACAGCATAACTACCAAATACAGAAGTATGTCCTTAATATTTTTGCAGTGCTATTTGTTGAAAAGTTAAAATGATTACATTAGAGATGTGATGTGCCACTTTTCAAGTGTCTGATGGCTTAAATTAATTTTCATTAATTTTTCATATTTTGAATTCTTTTGAAAGGCTTACAAAAAAACTACATTTGAATTGTAATTCCATGCTATTGACAGGCCTATTAATTTTAATGAAGTTAGCTTACCATGTTTACAGTATGATAATTGTGATAGAAATGTGAATTTTAGGCACAGAATATTTTTTACAATTGAACAAGGCAGTAGATTATACAAGCTTGGACAGAAAGTTAATAATGACACCAATTTTTTTTTTAAATGGAATTATTTAGTACTGTTTTACCATTTGTTTACTGTAAAAAGTGTTTATACTTTTAATTAACAAATTGAAGTCTTGTGAAAGGTTGACAGGATAACTGGCATTAACTGTCAAAATAATTTCAAACTATTGAAGTTAGCTTACAGAATAAACATGTCAATCAACCCATATGATTTTTGCTGTAATATTTTTGTTTTGAAAAGTCACTGTGACTGATAGAAAAGTGATGGTTTTAGCAACATTTTAACCTGTCTGAATGCTAATAATCATTTTGCGTCGGGGGGCGAAGCCTGAACCCCCCACCAGGACTTTGTCCTGGACCTACCGGGGCCTGCGGCCCCTGGACCCTGGCTACTAGGTTTTTCTGATTTCAAAAGTTGGCAGGTATGCACTACACATATAAGTTAAAAAGTTAAAGTACCCATGATTGTGTCACACGCACACTAGGTGTGGCGAAAAATTAACCCCTGCATTTGACCCATCACCCTTGTTCACCCCCTGGGAGGTGAGGGGAGCAGTGGGTCGCAGCGGTGGCCGCGCCCGGGAATAATTTTTGGTCATTCAACCCCCAAATTCCAACCCTTGATGCTGAGTGTCAAGCAGGGAGGTAATGGGTCTCATCTTTATAGCCTTTGGTATGACTCGGCCGGGGTTTGAACTCACGACCTACCGATCCCAGGGCGGACACTCTTATAGACTAAATACCAGGATCTAGAAATAGTATCTTGTCAGGCGTCAATAGGTAGGGCCAGAATGAGCTGAGTGAAAAATGGTTAAAAATAGATTTTGAGAAGGTTTTTTGTTGTTTGTCTGAGAGCTTAAACTGCTCAGCTTCCTGTAGAGTTAGCAAGTGTCACACCTCTTAATGTTAATGTTGCTCTGCCAAATTGTTCTTTAATCACGGGAACACATCACACTTTCTTAAGGGCGCATTAGAACGACTCGCCTCGTCTTTGACCTTTGAACGATAACCTCCTGGAAGCTCCCAGTCATCGGTGGGAACTGCACAAAGGGGCCCTTCCTTCCTCCATGTCTGCCTGCTGGCGGGCCCATACACAAATGGCAAACACGTGTGTTTACAGGATGATCAATGGCAGCGGCGCGTCACTGCGTAGTGACTAATCGCTGTTTATGTGACGCCTGGTTAATAATCAGTTTTACTTGCTCGGATTACAGCTCAAGCAAACAAACACGCCGGTCAGAGCTGTGCGTTCCCTGTTGGGGTAACATTAGGATATGTGACGGTTATTGTGACAAACAACTAGTTTGTTCAAAATGTTGGTGTTATGTTGGTCATACGGATTTACATTAGGCTCCAAAGCTAATCTCGGTTATGGATGACTGCCACTAATATACAAGGGCAATAAAACAGTCAAATTGGAGGAAGCCATGATAAGATTTACTACAATAGATAATGGTATTTTTCCTCTAAAATGTCTAATTGGGTTTAGACTTGTTTGCGGTCACTCAATCCACTGTAGCATCAATGTTATGGTGTTAGCTAAAATAAGGATTTGTCATACAGTAGTCAAGCACAAAATTATTTAGCCCAATGACAATATAGAATAAGATTATAAATAGAATAGGTTAAAAGGAATATACCGTATTTTTCGGACCATAGGGCGCACCGGATTATAAAGCGCACCGCCAATGAGCAGGTCTATTCAGGTCTTTTTTTATTCCAAAGGCACACCGGTTTATAAGACGCATTAAAGCATACTTGCCAACCTTGAGACCTCCGATTTCGGGAGGTGGGGGCGTGGTCGGGGGTGGGGCGGGGCGTGGTTTGGGGCGTGGTTACGATGGGAGGAGTATATTTACAGCTAGAATTCATCAACTCGAGTATTTCATATATATATATATATATATATATATATATATATATGTGTTTTCATTACTGTGTATTTGATAGGTGCCATTGCCCCGGAATTGTATTGCATTGTACTTTCAAGTACAACAATGAGTAGATGAGTGTTATGTGTGTGTATATGTGTAAATAAATGAACACTGCAATTCAAGTATTTCTTTTATTTATATATATAATAAAATAAATATATATATATATATATATAGCTAGAATTCACTGAAAGTCAAGTATTTCAATCAATCACTCAATCAATGTTTATTTATATAGCCCTAAGTCACAAGTGTCTCAAAGGGCTGCACAAGCCACAACGACATCCTCGGTACAAAGCCCACATAAGGGCAAGGAAAAACTCACCCCAGTGGGACGTCGATGTGAATGACTATGAGAAACCTTGGGAGAGGACCGCATATGTGGGTAACCCCCCCCCCCCCCCCCCTCTAGGGGAGACCGAAAGCAATGGATGTCGAGTGGGTCTGACATAATATTGTGAGAGTCCAGTCCATAGTGGATCCAACATAATAGTAAGAGTCCAGTCCATAGTGGGGCCAGCAGGACACCATCCCGAGCGGAGACGGGTCAGCAGCGCAGAGATTTCATACATATATATATATATATATATATATATATATATATATATATATATATGTATATATATATATATGTATGAAATACTTATACTTATATATATATATATATATATATATATATATATATATGTGTGTATATATATATATATATATATATATGTATGAAATACTTGACTTTCAGTGAATTCTAGCTATATATATATATATATATATTTATTTTATTATATATATAAATAAAATAAATACTTGAATTACAGTGTTCATTTATTTACACATATACACACACATAACACTCATCTACTCATTGTTGTACTTGAAAGTACAATGCAATACAATTCCGGGGCAATGGCACCTATCAAATACACAGTAATGAAAACAGTTGTTCTATTAACTGTACTGTGTGTTATGAGAATAGAGTATGTGTGTGTGTGTGTGTGTGTGGCCCTTTAATAGGTGACAGCATGTGAAGTGAGTGACGTCAGTGAGTGTGTGGGCGAGAGAAGAGAGGGAGCGGGGTAGCGTGAGTGCGGGGAGGGACTAGTTGGTTTTGTGTTGGATTGGCTGTGTGCAAGCAATCAATAAAGCAAGATTTGCAACTAATCGCTGGACTCATCATTCACCCTAAAGTCGTCCGCTGTGGAGACCCACTGCCGGGTGAGGTGAAGGGTGTTGCCCCGAGCATACATCGGCCCTGGAGAAGTGTCTCCCCTGCGCTCTTCGACTACGGTCTCGTTCTTCTGCTTCGTCTCCTTGTGTGCGCACACTGGACTCAGGTCCGCATGGAGCTGGAGGGGGCGTGGCCTCCAGCTCCGGCTGAATTCCGGGAGATTTTCGGGAGAAAGTTTCTTCCGGGAGGTTTTTGGGAGAGGCGCTGAATTTCGGGAGTCTCCCGGAAAATCCGGGAGGGTTGGCAAGTATGCATTAAAGGGGTCATATTAATTTTTTTCTAAATGTCAAAGACTTCCTTGTGGCCTACATAACATGTAATGGTGGTTCTTTGGTCAAAATGTTGCATAGATGATGATTTACAAATCATCTTCAAGCCGCTTTCTGACAGTCGCTTCAGGATGCGCCGTTTTGTGGGCGGTCTTATTTACGTGGCTCACTTTGACAGCGTCTTTTCCCCGTCATCTTTGTTGTAGCGGTGTAGCGTGCAAGGACGGGAGCGGAAGAAGTGTCAAAAGATGGAGCTAACTGTTTACATAACATTCAGACTTTACTTGAATCAATAACCAAGCAGCATCTCCTCATCCGTGGCTCACTCGTGCAACAACAGCGCCGGAAATGTGTCCCGAGAAAAAACATTCAGCGGGAACTTTATAATAACTAAAGTTCCGTGGGTGAATCCATTAAACGGTGCGGCTTCATAGCACACCAAAGTTGTACTAAAACATTTTGACAGATCTTTGAGGTGTAATGTTCAACAGTATATTCTCAATGGAACATTTAAAGTTTAGTTTTTTTACTCTGGTCATCTTGCAGTCTACACATATCTCTTATGTGTGGCTGCCATCTACTGGTCTCACTTATCATTACACCATGTACCAAATCGATTAGCTTTGAGGTCGGTAAGCACAACCAGAATTATTCCGTACATTAGGTGCACCGAGTTATAAGGTGCACTGTCGATTTTTTGAGAAAATGAAATAATTTTAAGTGTGCTTTATATTCCGAAAAATACGGTAATATGATTTGATTTTATTATAGGAATAATTGTGCGTTGAAGAGGAACTATTCATGGGCAATGTGTTATATGTGCATGTTAGGTAACAGTTAAAGGGGAACATTATCACCAGACCTATGTAAGCGTCAATATATACCTTGATGTTGCAGAAAAAAGACCATATATCTTTTTAACCGATTTCCGAACTCTAAATGGGTGATTTTTGGCGAATTAAACGCCTTTCTAATATTCGCTCTCGGAGCGATGACGTCACATCAGGAAGCAATCCGCCATTTTCTCAAACACCGGGTCAAATCAGCTCTGTTATTTTCCGTTTTTTCGACTGTTTTCCGTACCTTGGAGACATCATGCCTCGTCGGTGTGTTGTCGGAGGGTGTAACAACACGAACAGGGACGGATTCAAGTTGCACCAGTGGCCCAAAGATGCGAAAGTGGCAAGAAATTGGACGTTTGTTCCGCACACTTTACCGACGAAAGCTATGCTACGACAGAGATGGCAAGAATGTGTGGATATCCTGCGACACTCAAAGCAGATGCATTTCCAACGATAAAGTCAAAGAAATCTGCCGCCAGACCCCCATTGAATCTGCCGGAGTGTGTGAGCAATTCAGGGACAAAGGACCTCGCTAGCACGGCAAGCAATGGCGGCAGTTTGTTCCCGCAGACGAGCGAGCTATCGACCCTAGCTTCCCTGGCCTGCTGACATCAACTCCAAAACTGGACAGATCAGCTTTCAGGAAAAGAGCGCGGATGAGGGTATGTCTACAGAATATATGAATTGATGAAAATTGGGCTGTCTGCACTCTCAAAGTGCATGTTGTTGCCAAATGTATTTCATATGCTGTAAACCTAGTTCATAGTTGTTAGTTTCCTTTAATGCCAAACAAACACATACCAATCGTTGGTTAGAAGGCGATCGCCGAATTCGTCCTCGCTTTCTCCTGTCGTGTCGTTTTCGTCGGTTTCGCTTGCATACGGTTCAAACCGATATGGCTCAATAGCTTCAGCTTCTTCTTCAATTTCGTTTTCACTACCTGCCTCCACACTACAACCATCCGTTTCAATACATGCGTAATCTGTTGAATCGCTTAAGCCGCTGAAATCCGAGTCTGAATCCGAGCTAATGTCGCTATAGCTTGCTGTTCTTTCCGCCATGTTTGTTTGTGTTGGCTTCACTATGTGACGTCACAGGAAAATGGACGGGTGGTTAAAATCAGGCACTTTGAAGCTTTTTTTAGGGATATTGCGTGATGGGTAAAATTTTGAAAAAAAACTTCGAAAAATATAATAAGCCACTGGGAACTGATTTTTAATGGTTTTAACAATTCTGAAATTGTGATAATGTTCCCCTTTAAGAATCTTTTATTAAATAATTGTTTGGTCCGGGGAAAAAAAAGCTTTCAAACAAAATGAATGATGCTCTGTTTTTAAGCTTGTAAAAAGGCATACCTGCCAACTACTCCGGTTTTCCCGTAATTAGTACGGTTTTCATCAACCTATTCCGGGTTACGGTTGCAGTGATAAAAAATACGGTTTTTCATTAATTAAAAAAAAAAACATTTTTTAAATGCGCGAGGCTATTTATAGCACCGCTGCCAAGCACGAGGCACCAGTTGCCATTGTTTCCAAACGAGCGAACGATCATGGAATCAGCCGGAGAAAAATCGCAAACGAGTCTTAAACCGAAAAGAAAACTGCAGTCATTCCGTGAAGAATATTCAAAAGCCTATCCGGGAATAATTATCCGTTCCAAAAAGGGTGAAAACTACGCGAATTGCACCTTGTGCAGACAAGATTTTTCGATCGGACACGGAGGAATTAGCCATGTAAAAGACCACGTTGGGACAAAAGAACACAAGTCTAATGCCGTTGCTAGTGATACAAGTGGAAAACTTTCAACGTTTTTGGGATTTTAGCCACAAAAAGGTAATGACACCAATGTTATCTATTGGAATTGTTTAGTACTGTTTTCTGTTAAAAGTGTTTATACTATTTATGCTTTCAAGTCCAAGTTGAAGAAATCTTGTTAAATGTTGACAGCATAACTACCAAAATACAGAAGTATGTCCTTAATATTTTTGCAGTGCTATTTCTGTTGAAAAGTTAAAATGATTACATTAGAGATGTGATGTGCCACTTTTCAAGTGTCTGATGGCTTAAATTAATTTTCATTAATTTTTCATATTTTGAATACTTTTGAAAGGTTTACAAAAAAACTACATTTGAATTGTAATTCCATGCTATTGACAGGACTATTCATTTTAATGAAGTTAGCTTACCATGTTTACAGTATGATAATTGTGATAGAAATGTGAATTTTAGGCACAGAATATTTTTTACAATTGAACAAGGCAGTAGATTATACAAGCTTGGACAGAAAGTTAATAATGACACCAATTCTTTTTTTAATGGAATTGTTTAGTACTGTTTTACCATTTGTTTACTGTAAAAAGTGTTTCTACTGTTTATACTTTCAATGAACAAATTGAAGTCTTGTGAAAGGTTGACAGGATAACTGGCATTAACTGTCAAAATAATTTCAAACTATTGAAGTTAGCTTACAGAATAAACATGTCAATCAACCCATATGATTTTTGCTGTAATATTTTTGTTTTGAAAAGTCACCGTGACTGATAGAAAAGTGATGCTTTTAGCAACATTTTAACATGTCTGAATGCTAATAATCATTTTGCGTCGGGGGGCGAAGCCTGAACCCCCCACCAGGACTTTGTCCTGGACCTACCGGGGCCTGCGGCCCCTGGACCCTGGCTACTAGGTTTTTCTGATTTCAAAAGTTGGCAGGTATGAAAAGGGCACCTCTGGCTGAAGTAAACAGAACAAGCAAATTAATGCATGCATTAATCTGCTCTGGGTTGGTGATGTGCTGAGGTTTGCATAAATGTATTACCAGGCTACAGCTTCTATGACCCTGAAGAGGGTGAACAGTGAAGACACTATTGGGGAGCTGCTCACACCCCAGAGACCGTTAAAAGGATGAAGATGGTTTCCAGGATTAGTAGCGTTCTGCATTTTCAGCTGTTTAGTACAATCACTGTAATTAACAAGAGACAAAAGAGCATGGTGCGAACTGCTCCGGTGTTTTGTGGTCTTGGTATCTCCTAGCAGCATCAAACAGCTGCGTGGAAAAACACGGAAAAGCAGCACCAATACAGTAGCTGCAGTAGTAATCACAGCGAGAAGCTTTCCTCATGGATGACTCTGCCAGGCTCGATCAAATTATTGGAAGTAGCAAACAGTCAAGGCCGCTCTCATTGGTCCACTGTGACCTCTGGGGGTCAATATCGAACACGCTGCGGGTGCGGGGGGGGGGGGGGGGGGGGTGATACTTGTGGGTGTGTCAGTGTGTCGGGCGCTGCTGGCTAACGGTGCTGACAGTGCACTTAGACAATGGCACAGTGAGAGATAACGGCGTTACAAGAGGCGAGAGTTTCACATGGGAACTGTTTGATTGAGGCCAAAGAGGAAGGCCAAGGCGGGTGTGCAAAGTATCAATCTAGTCAGACCTTCAAAGAGGGCTTCCTGGTTCTCACACTGAGCGATGATGATAGCAACCAAGAAAACTCTTATCTGATGACTTAATGAGGAGTAAAAAGCCAAAGGATGTAAACAACTCTCAAGTACTTAATATTGTCACTGTCAGCAAGCTGAAAGGACAAGAGTTTGAGTTTATTTCGAACATGCAAGCATACAACATGATACATCACAACCTCCGGTTTCTCTTTTCAACATGTTCGAAAAGGAGTAGGAAGAAGCAGAGCTTATTTAATCCTACCCCTTTTCTTTAACATAACAGTTGCTACAACTTTTGTTCACTTCCTGTTCTCAATTTATTCACAATATACTCCATAAGTAATCACAATAAAAATAAGTAAATAAATAATAATTGGTGAAGTAAGTTACATTTCATATGTTGAGATAAGTAAGATTATTTTGTGAGTGAAAGAATGAAAGAATGGATGAGTTAAATACATTCAGAATGTTTATCATGGTTCTTCTTCTTTGTACTTTGTAAACACTTTAAGTTTGAAGAGTTTCTTGAAGTGGATCATATTAGTACATTGTTTGATTGCTTTGCTTAATCCATTCCATAATTTAATTCCACATACCGTATTTTCCGCACTATTAGCCGCACCTAAAAACCACAAATTTACTCAAAAGCTGACAGTGCGGCTTTTAACCCGGTGCGCTTTATATATGGATTAATATTACGATTCATTTTCATAAAGTTTCGATCTCGCAACTTCGGTAAACAGCCGCCATCTTTTTTCCCGGTAGAACAGGAAGCGCTTCTTCTTCTACGCAAGCAACCGCCAAGGTAAGCACCCGCCCCCATAGAACAGGAAGCGCTTCTTCTTCTACTGTAAGCAACCACCCGCCCGCGTAGAAGAAGAAAAAGCGCGCGGATATACCGTACGTTTCATTTCCTTTGTGTGTTTACATCTGTAAAGACCACAAAATGGCTCCTACTAAGCGTCAGGGATCCGGTTCATGAAAAGACGCAATCTCTCCATCCGCACACGGACTACTATTTCACAGCAACTGATATTCCTGTGAACCGCACTGTGGATACAACGGGAGCACGTACGGTGAATATTCGCACCACAGGGAATGAGAAGTCATCCTTCACTGTGGTTCTAGCTTGCCATGCTAATGGCCAGAAACTTCCACCCATGGTGATATTCAAAAGGAAGACCTTGCCAAAAGAGACCTTTCCAGCCGGCGTCATCATAAAAGCTAACTCGAAGGGATGGATGAAGAAAAGATGAGCGAGTGGTTAAGGGAAGTTTAAGTTTACGCGAAGAGGCCGGGTGGCTTTTTTCACGCAGCTCTGTCCATGTTGATATACGTATGTTTGTGATTGCACATTTGCGTACATTTTGGGAGTGAACAGAGTTGTTAGAACGCTGGTTTTTAATATATTATTAAAGTTTGACTGACCTATCTGACTGTTTTTTTGACATTCCTTTAGCGCAGTTAGATGCGGCTTACAACACCGGGCGGCTTATAGGTGGACAAAGTTTTGAAATATGCCGTTCATTGAAGGCGCGGCTTTTAACCCAGGGCGCCTTATGGTGCGGAAAATACGGTACTTATATACTGAAGGTCTTAAGTGTTGTACGTGCATACAAATGTTTTAAATTACATTTCTCCCTAAGATTATATTTCTCCTCTTTTTTTGAGAAGAATTGTTGTATATTCTTGGGTAGCAGGTTATAGGTTATAATTTCAATATAATTGTATGTTTTCTTCTCATTCAATACTTTTTTAAAAGTGCATGACTTCAGGGCAGGCCTGGGCAATCATTTTGACTTGGGAGGCCAAATTTAGAGAAAAAAAATAATGTGTCTGGCGGCCGGTAACACTAATACAAAACCTCACATTAATGTCTGATTGAATGCTAAAAATGTTATGACAGACCGCCTTAAAAAAATGTAATGTAATAAATTTTTTTTACTGAATGAGACACCCAGAATGTATATGAAAAAATGTGGGGTTTACAATATTAACTACGAACGATAAAACACTGAATATTGACAACATATGAACGTCACACCCCCTCTTGATCGACATATTTTACATGAACGTGAAGGGTAAAAAAAAAACCACTTACAATCTGATACATCTTATATATCACTAAGCTTTAGAACTTGGTTGTAAAAATCTCCTTCCGAATCGGGCCCTCTCTGGAAACACTCTGTGGAAACGCTCCCCACCCACACTGCTTGGTGCCTTGTCTGAGCTGCTGTGACTTAGATTACCATAGTAACTAATTAGATTACCATAGTAACTAGTATATCATGCAAAAGCGCAGATTCCAACCATTGAAATACTTTGTATAGGTCATTTAAAAACATCACTGCACATCATAATGGCAGCTATACTTTACATCTTGAAGATCTAAAAAAAATTATTTGGGAATGTCCGGCAGGCCAGATTGAAAAGCTTAACAGGCCGCATGTGGACCCCAGGCTTTAATTTGCCCAGGTCTGCTCCATGGGGACTAAAATGACTCCCAAGCGGCGATGATCTTAGCGCAGTCACCGTACAAAAAAGGTTAACGATTAGTGTGCTGAAGATGAATAGGATTTGATGGTCAAAAGCTTTGGGGCACACCTCCTAATCAATTATTTAATCCATCAGTTTGTTTCTCTTGAATTGCTTCTTCTTCTTACCGAGACGTTTTGGACAATGACATGTATCCAAATCTGTGGGAACAGTTTGAGAAACGCCATTTCCTGGACCATATAAGCATGGTTCGTGTGGAGTTTGGTGTGGGAGAAATGAGCAATCCCCCACTTAACCACATTAGTTCTAAGATCAGTGGCCTTTGACCTCACACATGCACTTTAATGGATGACTGGACAATAATTTGAGTATACAGTATGTCATGCTTGATGATAAGCAGCACCTAATATTTGTCAGGGTTAAAGCCCCATTCATGCCTAGTTGATTCCTTCCAGGCATAACAAGCCCAAAAGGGTAGAGTGGTGCATTTAATGGGGCAATTAGCAACAAATGCCTCCCTAAAACACTGCAGCGGCACACTCCAGGGCTTCTCCTATCGACAAAATCTGCGAGTTAGACTCATTATCCCTCAGAACCCCCGCTGGCCGGAACACGTAGCTGTGCCCTAAAGCGGCGCGCAAGCTGAGAAAATCCCATCAAGTTCAGATTTGTTTGAAAGACATCTGGCATGGAGCTGCAGGCTAATGCCATCTGCCTGGTAATTTAAGCGCGGAAAGAAGTTCACCAGCATGTCAGACAACTTTGATGTCTTAAAAAACAACCAAATAAGCTAAATACTTTTTAAATTGTACTCTAATGCCAATGAATGTCCCGTCTTTTCGCAGAACCTAATGGCCAAAGCTCTGTACGACAACATGCCCGAGTCCCCAGAGGAGCTGGCCTTCCGGAAAGGGGACATCCTGACCGTGATCGAACAGAACACCGGCGGCCTGGAGGGTTGGTGGCTCTGCTCTCTGCACGGCCGCCAAGGCATCGCCCCCGGCAACCGTCTAAAGCTGCTCATCGGGCCCAAGTTCGAGGCCCAGTCGCCGGTCGCTGCCGCCGCTGCCCAGCCGAATTCCGGCTCGGGGGCTCAAGGCCTGTACCAGGTGCCGCCTTCCCTGCAGAGTCCTCAGCAGCAGAGCATCTACCAGGTGCCCTCGGCACAAGATGTCTACCAGGTCCCACCAAGGAGTACCCTAGCTGCCGATAACACACCGAGCAAGGTGAGGCACTCTAAACCAACTAGACTTTACAGTTCTCATCTTTCTTGTTTGTAAGATTTTTACTTCTGAAGATGCATTATACAATTGTTCCGGACTTATCCCACCCTTTTATCTGCGCTCGGATCAGGCACTGGAGCTCTCCCTAGTGGCTAAGTGGTAGGGAATTGTCCGGAACCCAAATCTGGCCAGCAATAAGAATGCCCCCAATAGACTCATTAAGAAACAATTCTGTCTCAATTGGCTCTAGACAACCATTAGCTTGCATATACACTAGGGCAGGACTATACAACTAGCAGCCCAGGGGCTAAATCCTGCCTGGCAATGACACCATACCGGCCCCAGAGTCATACTTGCCAACCCTCCCGGATTTTCCGGGAGACTCCCGAAATTCAGCGCCTCTTCTGAAAACCTCCCGGGACGAATTTTCTCCCGAAAATCTCCCGAAATTCAGGTGGAGCTGGAGGGGGCATGACCTGAGTCCGCTTTCCCACAATATAAAGAACGTCTACAGTAAAGCAGTCCGTCTGCCGTAAACAGCAATGTTGTGACACTCTTAAACAGGACAATACTGCCATCTAGTACATTCGATGAAAGCACTTTTGTGCGTGCCACACAGCAATGCATCATCAGAGAGGGTGTTCAGCATGGTTAGAAAGATAGTGACAGAGAATAGAACAAGGATGGACAATTCAACCCTTAACTCAACAATGAGTAGATGAGTGTTATGTGTGTGTATATGTGTAAATAAATGAACACTGAAATTCAAGTATTTCCCCCACCTCCCGAAATTGGAGGTCTCAAGGTTGGCAAGTATGCCCAGAGTTCAGTTCAAACATTTTTGCAGCACTTTTAAAAAAAAACACTATAGTGCGCCTGTTGTGTCGAGGAACTTGGACCATTGTAAACACATAGCATTACATTTTAACCTTGCTAGCAAACATAGAACACTGTGGTCTAGGGCTGCAGCTAACGATTATTTTTCTATCGATTAATCTATAGATTATTTTTTCGGTTAATCGGTTAATCTATAGATTATTTTTTTCGATTAATCTATAGATTATTTTTCCTCTTTACCGATTATTTTTTTTATTTAAAATGAAGAGGGAATAAATAAATGTAGGCCAGTTTTTTTTCAAAAGGCATGGCTTTTATTTACAAAAAAAAAAGTATGGCCACTCAGTCAACATTGACAACAACATGACAAAATATTCTGTAACAATGTAAACATTTAAAACTTTTAACATTTAACAAAATTAAAAGTAGCTTATTTGCTTTTTAATGTGCAAATATAAAAGTAAACATCCAGTGCAAATCTTAATATTCTGCAATAGTATAAGCATTTCAAAAGTAAAAGTATTGCTTATTTTGCTTTAAAATGTGCATAAATAAAGATAAACATCCAATACAAAAAAGTGCAAAACGGAAATATTCTGTAACAACAGTGTAAACATTTCAACAAAAGTAAAAGTATTGCTTATTTGCTAAAATGTGCAAAAATAAAGATAAACATCCAATACAAAAAAGTGCAAAACTAAATATTCTGTAACAACAGTGTAAACATTTCAACAAAAGTAAAAGTATTGCTTATTTTGCTTAATAACACAACAATGATGGTATGATTAAAGTGAAAGTTAATTGTTGGTTTGTACATAGTATATGTAACTGTTAATGTTGTAAAAGGTATTTGCACAACTAATTAACGTTAGCGTTTGTGACACGTCTTGTGCCGTGGGGTTCTTTCAGGACCGAAAGACTGAACGCCAGACGGCTTTGCCAGGTTTACAATCTTTTAATTTTACACAAAGTCTTTTCTCTTCCAACTCTTTTCTCTTTCTTTCCTCGCTTTTCGGCTCCTCTTCCTCGCTCGCTCGTCGTCCTCTGTCTCTGGCTCTCCTCCTCTCTCGCTCCACGTCAGCTTCACTTTGGCTCCTTCCAGTCTCTCTTCCCTCTCTCTCTGCTGCTCCCCTTTTCTTCAGCGAGAGGAGATTGGATGATCGTGCCCAGGTGCGCGATCCGCGTAGCTCCCGGCGCGCCCCGCCTCGCCGCTCGCTCGCCGGCCCCGCCTCTCCACAGCGTTAAAGAGGAGCGCGTCTTTGTAAACACTGAACAGGCACGCCAAACGCGCCTCTCAGAGCGAAACGGTGCTTTAGTTTATGAATTTACAACGCAGATACAAATGACACATTCATGTTTTTGTGTAATGATGACAACGTATACTCACGCGGACGATTGACTAGTTGATGGTGATGGCAAGAACGCTGTCGGTGTTTTCTTTTCAAATGTTCGTTCATAGCCGTTGTGCTGCTATGATAGGCCATTTCCGCTCGACACAGTGTGCATACAACAACATTAGGCCGTTTATTGAAATACTCCCACACGTTTGACGACTTTTGGCGTGCTTTTTTCCTTTCGCTCGCATCGTCTGCTTTGCGCTCCGCCATGACAGTAGTGTTACGTAAATATGCGACGCGTCGACGCACAAAAAATGGCGTCGACGTATTTACGTAACCAATGACGTCGACTACGTCGACGCGTCGTTTCAGCCTTACTGTGGTCTAAACTTGTGATTTACATAACTGAGGCATTCCTCAAGGCACCCCTTTAAGTCCTCTCCATTTTTGAGAGTTACAATGTGATTGATCATAATGTGATTTATATAACTAAGGTGTTGCTGTAGGTTGTTCACTTTAGATGCAGTCAGTAGTTATGTTTTTAATTATACTAGTAGTGTTCATCAATGTTCCATTTTAGGTCCACCTCTTTTTCATCATTTGGGCTATTCAACTAGTGGTCCGTGAGTACAGTTAAAAAAAAACTTGAGAGAGGCTCACACTTTTGCAGCTGTTTGTTAAAAACAGGAGAGTGATGTCATATAGATGATTTTTGAGAGCAGAGCGGTCCTCAAAAGAGATAGACAAAAAAACAAATGTCGACTGTAGAGGACGCTGGTTCTCCGGAATATACAAAATAAGACTAATAGCGAAGGGAGAAGTTTACTGTAAAATCTTGTTGTTTTAATGTTATTTTTGTTTGTTTTTTAATGTTTCAGTGTCTTACTGTATATGGAGAAAAACCGTACCAAAGTTGATTTTACAATTTTACAGTCTACAATTTGATTATTTTTTTTGAAATCATAAGTCAAGCAGATATTTAAGTACAGGATGTATCTTTATTTTAACAAAAAATATTTTTGGAATACATAATATAATATTTAGATTTTGATACTATTGAATTTTAGAAGATATGCAGTACATGATTTTTAATGTCAAAAGTATTAAGAAAAGATTAAGCATTTTATTAACGTATATTATTTCCAGGCTTTGACGGGCCACATAAAATAATGTGACGGGCCAGATTTGGCCCCCCGGCCTTGAGTTTGACACCTGTGCATTAGCATATGAAAAAATACGAATGAAAAAAGAGGGAAAACAAACATATTAAGTTAAAGTTAAAGTACCAATGATTGTCACACACACACACACACACACTCGGTGTGGCAAAATTATTCTCCGCATTTGACCCATCACCCTTGATCAACCCCTGGGAGGTGAGAGGAGCAGTGAGCAGCAGCGGTGGCCGCGCCCGGGAATCATTTTGGTGATTAGTGGACAACAATGCATTACTACACCTGTGAAATGCAAGAAAAAACATATTTTTGTACTTCCAAGATGACAGCAACTTGTGAAAACAAGTACAATAATGTCAAATATGATCTTTCAAAAAAGGGTAAGAAATTGTTGTTTTGACCCTTGAGAGCCATTACTTTGGGATCAGTGTTGCTTTTAAAATATCAAACGATGAGTGTGGCTTACATTGGCGCGTGTGTGTGTGTGTGTGTGTGTGTGTGTGTGTGTGTGTGTGTGTGTGTGTGTGTGTGTGTGTGTGTGTGTGTGTGTGTGTGTGTGTGTGTGTGTGTGTGTGTGTGTGTGTGTGTGTGTGTGTGGTGTATGTTGGCCCATCTCTGGCAACACACACACACACGGTAAATTCAAAAAAACGGACTTGCTTCAGCTGCACATTTCTTGTGCTGTAGTTGTATAAAATGTCTCAAAACGTCATCAGGAGTCCCGACACAACCTAAAAATGGAAGAAAAAAAAGGTTTTACGGAAAAAAATTTTTTGCTAAAATGTCGTAAGGGGGGACCCTTACGAAAAATTCAAAAAAACGGACTTGCTTCAGCAGCACATTTCTGGTGCTGTAGTTGTATGAAATGTCTCAAAACGTCATCAGGAGTCCCGACACAACCTAAAAATGGAAGAAAAAAAAGGTTTTACGGAAAAATTTTTTTGCTAAAATGTCGTAAGGGGGGACCTTTACGAAAAATTCAAAAAAACGGACTTGCTTCAGCAGCACATTTCTGGTGCTGTAGTTGTATAAAATGTCTCAAAACGTCATCAGGAGTCCCGACACAACCTAAAAATGGAAGAAAAAAAAGGTATTACGAAAAAAAAATGTTTGCTAAAATGTCGTAAGGGGGGACCCTTACGAAAAATTCAAAAAAACGGACTTGCTTCAGCTGCACATTTCTGGTGCTGTAGTTGTATAAAATGTCTCAAAACGTCACCAGGAGTCCCGACACAACCTAAAAATGGAAGAAAAAAAAGGTTTTACGAAAAAAAATTTTTTGCTAACATGTCGTAAGGGGGGACCCTTACGAAAAATTAAAAAAAACGGACTTGCTTCAGCAGCACATTTCTGGTGCTGTAGTTGTATAAAATGTCTCAAAACGTCATCAGGAGTCCCGACACAACCTAAAAATGGAAGAAAAAAAAGGTTTTACGGAAACATTTTTTTGCTAAAATGTCGTAAGGGGGGACCTTTACGAAAAATTCAAAAAAACGGACTTGCTTCAGCAGCTCATTTCTGGTGCTGTAGTTGTATAAAATGTCTCAAAACGTCATCAGGAGTCCAGACAGTACCTGAAAATGGAAGAAAAAAAAGGTTTTACGGAAAAAAAATTTTGCTAAAATATCGTAAGGGGGGACCCTTACGAAAAATTCAAAAAAACGGACTTGCTTCAGCAGCACATTTCTGGTGCTGTAGTTGTATAAAATGTCTCAAAACGTCATCAGGAGTCCCGACACAACCTAAAAATGGAAGAAAAAAATTGTTTTACGGAAACAATTTTTTGCTAAAATGTCGTAAGGGGGGACTCTTACGAAAAATTCAAAAAAACGGACTTGCTTCAGCAGCACATTTCTGGTGCTGTAGTTGTATAAAATGTCTCAAAACGTCATCAGGAGTCCAGACAGTACCTGAAAATGGAAGAAAAAAAAGGTTTTACGGAAATTTTTTTTTGCTAAAATATCGTAAGGGGGGACCCTTACGAAAAATTAAAAAAAACGGACTTGCTTCAGCAGCACATTTCTGGTGCTGTAGTTGTATAAAATGTCTCAAAACGTCATCAGGAGTCCCGACACAACCTAAAAATGGAAGAAAAAAATTGTTTTACGGAAACAATTTTTTGCTAAAATGTCGTAAGGGGGGACTCTTACGAAAAATTCAAAAAAACGGACTTGCTTCAGCAGCACATTTCTGGTGCTGTAGTTGTATAAAATGTCTCAAAACGTCATCAGGAGTCCCGACAACCTAAAAATGGAAGAAGAAAAAAAGGTTTTACGGAAAAAATGTTTGCTAAAATGTCGTAAGGGGGGACCCTTACGAAAAATTCAAAAAAACGGACTTGCTTCAGCAGCACATTTCTGGTGCTGTAGTTGTATAAAATGTCTCAAAACGTCATCAGGAGTCCCGACACAACCTAAAAATGGAAGAAAAAAAAGGTTTTACGGAAACATTTTTTTGCTAAAATGTCGTAAGGGGGGACCTTTACGAAAAATTCAAAAAAACGGACTTGCTTCAGCAGCTCATTTCTGGTGCTGTAGTTGTATAAAATGTCTCAAAACGTCATCAGGAGTCCAGACAGTACCTGAAAATGGAAGAAAAAAAAGGTTTTACGGAAAAAAAATTTTGCTAAAATATCGTAAGGGGGGACCCTTACGAAAAATTCAAAAAAACGGACTTGCTTCAGCAGCACATTTCTGGTGCTGTAGTTGTATAAAATGTCTCAAAACGTCATCAGGAGTCCCGACACAACCTAAAAATGGAAGAAAAAAATTGTTTTACGGAAACAATTTTTTGCTAAAATGTCGTAAGGGGGGACTCTTACGAAAAATTCAAAAAAACGGACTTGCTTCAGCAGCACATTTCTGGTGCTGTAGTTGTATAAAATGTCTCAAAACGTCATCAGGAGTCCAGACAGTACCTGAAAATGGAAGAAAAAAAAGGTTTTACGGAAATTTTTTTTTGCTAAAATATCGTAAGGGGGGACCCTTACGAAAAATTAAAAAAAACGGACTTGCTTCAGCAGCACATTTCTGGTGCTGTAGTTGTATAAAATGTCTCAAAACGTCATCAGGAGTCCCGACACAACCTAAAAATGGAAGAAAAAAATTGTTTTACGGAAACAATTTTTTGCTAAAATGTCGTAAGGGGGGACTCTTACGAAAAATTCAAAAAAACGGACTTGCTTCAGCAGCACATTTCTGGTGCTGTAGTTGTATAAAATGTCTCAAAATGTCAACAGGAGTCCCTACACAACCTAAAAATGGAAGAAGAAAAAAAGGTTTTACGGAAAAAATGTTTTGCTAAAATGTCGTAAGGGGGGATATATATGTATTCATATACATATATATGAAATACAGTTGCCATATGTGTGTGCATGCAATAGGACATGACATTTACACAATTGTGCTTGGCTCCCATCGTCGCGCCTCATAGAAGCCTTCGAGTTTGTGGGTCTGCAATGACAAATGTGGACAGGGTGTGCCTGGCCTGGTGTGTACCACAGAGCAAGGTAGTGTTTTTGTGCGAGGGCTCCCTTCTGGGCTTGAGCTGTTCATTGTGTGTAGCAGAGCCAGTCTAAGCCACAGAGGCTCACTGAATCAGGGCAGTGAAGGGAAAAGAAAACCTGCACAAAGCCATTTTTTGGTGGGGCCCAGCTGCATTAAAAATACTTTTTTTTTCTCCATTTAATTGTTGGGTTACGGCTCGCTTGCAAACACATAGTGATTAGCTTGGTCACTGACAATATAGCCACTATAGTTAGTCACAGCTATAGTTGCTTTTTTGCTGCGTTTTATGTATTTCACAACATGTAATTCATCTCATGCGACGTTCTAAAACTGTGTGTAAAAGCACACAAAGTGAAATGTTGTTAGCAATGCAGAAATAGACATTCAAAATGGAAAACTTGCCTCTGCTACCAAATTCATACCTGCCAACTACTCCGGTTTTCCCGTAATTAGTACGGTTTTCATCAACCTATTCCGGGTTACGGTTGCAGTGATAAAAAATACGGTTTTTCATTAATTAAAAAAAAAAAAATTTTTTTTAATTTTATTCACGAAATCGCGTAACAACAATGACAATCGACACTGCTTCCCGTAACTTCCTATCGAGCCATTCCGAATGCCATGCGCGAGGCTATTTATAGCACCGCTGCCAAGCACGAGGCACCTGTTGCCCATTGTTTCCAAACGAGCGAACGATCATGGAATCAGCCGGAGAAAAATAGCAAACGAGTCTTAAACCGAAAAGAAAACTGCAGTCATTCCGTGAAGAATATTCAAAAGCCTATCCGGGAATAATTATCCGTTCCAAAAAGGGTGAAAACTACGCGAATTGCACCTTGTGCAGACAAGATTTTTCGATCGGACACGGAGGAATTAGCGATGTAAAAGACCACGTTGGGACAAAAAAACACAAGTCTAATGCCGTTGCTAGCGATACAAGTGGAAAACTTCCAACGTTTTTCGGATTTTAGCCACAAAAAGGTAATTACACCAATGTTATCTATTGGAATTGTTTAGTACTGTTATACTGTTAAAAGTGTTTATACTATTTATGCTTTCAAGTCCAAGTTGAAGAAATCTTGTTAAATGTTGACAGCATAACTACCAAAATACAGAAGTATGTCCTTAATATTTTTGCAGTGCTATTTCTGTTGAAAAGTTCAAATGATTACATTAGAGATGTGATGTGCCACTTTTCAAGTGTCTGATGGCTTCAATTAATTTTCATGAATTTTTCATATTTTGAATTCTTTTGAAAGGCTTACAAAAAAACTACATTTGAATTGTAATTCCATGCTATTGACAGGACTATTAATTTTAATGAAGTTAGCTTACCATGTTTACAGTATGATAATTGTGATAGAAATGTGAATTTTAGGCACAGAATATTTTTTACAATTGAACAAGGCAGTAGATTATACAAGCTTGGACAGATTTTTTTTAATGGAATTGTTTAGTACTGTTTTAGCATTTGTTTACTGTAAAAAGTGTTTATACTGTTTATACTTTCAATGAACAAATTGAAGTCTTGTGAAAGGTTGACAGGATAACTGGCATTAACTGTCAAAATAATTTCAAACTATTGAAGTTAGCTTACAGAATAAACATGTCAATCAACCCATATGATTTTTGCTGTAATATTTTTGTTTTGAAAAGTCACTGTGACTGATAGAAAAGTGATGCTTTTAGCAACATTTTAACCTGTCTGAATGCTAATAATCATTTTGCGTCGGGGGGCGAAGCCTGAACCCCCCACCAGGACTTTGTCCTGGACCTACCGGGGCCTGTGGCCCCTGGACCCTGGCTACTAGGTTTTTCTGATTTCAAAAGTTGGCAGGTATGCAAATTGCTGCTATTTGCTTGTTGTAACACTCTTGAAATGAACCAAACTTACTTTTTAACTCCAAATCTGATAATACACATGTTGAATGGGTATTGGCCTATTTCTGGCAACTGTACTTCATTTTTGACTAAGACCTCAAACCAAAGATGACTTATTCGACAGGAGTTTCTAGCATAGAATTGGCAAACACATGAAATAGCCAGGCAGCACGGTGGAACAGGGGTTAGTGCATGTGCCTCACAATACGAAGGTCCTGAGTAGTCCTGAGTTCAATCCCGGGCTCGGGATCTTTCTGTGTGGAGTTTGCATGTTCTCCCCGTGACTGCGTGGGTTCCCTCCGTTCCCACCTCCAAAAACATGCACCTGGGGATAGGTTGATTGGCAACACTAAATTGGCCCTAGTGTGTGAATGTTGTCTGTCTGTCTGTGTTGGCCCTGCGATGAGGTGGCGACTTGTCCAGGGTGTACCCCGCCTTCCGCCCATGTGCAGCTGAGATAGGCTCCAGCGACCCCAAAAGGGACAAGCGGTAGAAAAATGAATGGATGAAATAGCCATTTTGCATTTATGCTAATTAGTGATGCTACAATAAACGGCATTATTGATAGCTGTTTAAATTAAAAGGATCGAAAAACTGTTATTGATAATTGCACTTTGATTAAAAAAAACACTTGTGCCATTTTGAATGCTAACATGAAAACAAGAGACATTGTCTTTCCTCATTAAGAAATGACATACCCCAATCTAAACTTATATAAACACATTTCTGTCTGAGGAACTAAACTATTCAATTTTGCACATTGAACTTACAAGCTGTGCTCTCTTCCAAAGGCGTGATCAATATATACTCAAATTATACAAGACAGAGGTGTTTTTACAGTGCGTTCAAGTACCACTGAACAGAGTAGGACGCCTCAACACCCGGCAACAATTTAAAAATAATTGATTTGTTTCACACTTTTCGTTTAAATAAATCTTAAAGTGCTACAGTATAAAACAAATATTAAAACGACAAAAGCTGAGCCATTAAAACAGATAAATACTAAGACTAAAACACTGAAGCATAAGAAAACATGCCAAATAGTGAGTTTCCTAACACTGGTTTTTATTACCGTATTTTCCGCACCATAAGGCGCCCTGGGTTATAAGCCGCGCCTTCAATGAACGGCCTATTTCAAAACTTTGTCCACCTATAAGCCGCCCCGTGTTGTAAGCCGCATCTAACTGCGCTAAAGGAATGTCAAAAAAACAGTCAAATAGGTCAGTCAAACTTTAATAATATATTAAAACCAGCGTGATGTGGGCGCGCATGGAGTCGTATATCAACATGGACGGAGCTGCGTGAAAAAAGCCACCCGGCCTCTTCGCGTAAACTTAAACTTACCTTAACCACTCGCTCATCTTTTCTTCATCCATCCCTTCGAGTTAGCTTTTATGATGACGCCGGCTGGAAAGGTCTCTTTTGGCAAGGTCTTCCTTTTGAATATCACCATGGGTGGAAGTTTCTGGCCATTAGCATGGCAAGCTAGAACCACAGTGAAGGATGACTTCTCATTCCCTGTGGTGCGAATATTCACCGTACGTGCTCCCGTTGTATCCACAGTGCGGTTCACAGGAATATCAGTTGCTGTGAAATAGTAATCCGTGTGCGGATGGAGAGATTGCGTCTTTTCATGAACCGGATACCTGTCGCTTAGTAGGAGCCATTTTGTGGTCTTTACAGATGTAAACACACAAAGGAAATGAAACGTACGGTATATCTGCGCGCTTTTTCTTCTTCTACGCGGGCGGGTGGTTGCTTACAGTAGAAGAAGAAGCGCTTCCTGTTCTATGGGGGCGGGTGCTTACCTTGGCGGTTGCTTGCGTAGAAGAAGAAGCGCTTCCTGTTCTACCGGGAAAAAAGATAGCGGCTGTTTACCGTAGTTACGAGACCGAAACTTTATGAAAATGAATCTTAATATTTATCCATATATAAAGCGCACCGGGTTATAAGGCGCACTGTCAGCTTTTGAGAAAATGTGTGGTTTTTAGGTGCGCCTTATAGTGCGGAAAATACGGTAGTTTAGGGTTTTTATTAAAGACATGCACCTGGGGATAGGTTGATTAGCAACACTAAATTGGCCCAAGTGTGTGAATGTGAGTGTGAATGTTGTCTATCTGTGTTGGCCCTGTGATGAGGTGGCAACTTGTCCAGGGTGTACCCCGCCTTCCGCCCGAATGCAGCTGAGATAGGCTCCAGCGACCCCAAAAGGGACAAGTGGTAGAAGATGGATGGTTTTTATTAATAACTTGGTCAAAAGATATCAATGTGAGAATACATTCAATAATACAGTGATAATAAACATGATCATTTTGGTCACAATACCTGGGATATGTAATTGTGTTAAAGAAAATGTACATTCCTAACACTAATATAATGTACATCAGGGGTGCTCACACTTTTTCTGCAGGCGAGCTACTTTTCAATTGATCAAGTCGTGGGGATCTACCTCATTCATATATATAATTTATATTTACTTATTTATTAAATATATGTTTTTGTTAATAAGTTAAAGGTGTTTAATGATAATGCAAGCATGTTTAACACATATAGTTAATATTGTTAAAAAATTAAAGGTGTTTAATGATAATACAAGTATGTTTAATACATATAGTTAATATTGTTAATAAATTAAAGGTGTTTAATGATAATACAAGTATGTTTAATACATATAGTTAATATTGTTAACAAGTTAAAGGTGTTTAAAGATAATGCAAGCATGTTTAATACATATAATTAATATTGTTAACAAGTTAAGGTGTTTAAAGATAATACAAGCATGTTTAACACATATAGATTCCTTTTTTTGATGAAGACAAGAATATAAGTTGGTGTATTACCTGATTGTGATGACTTGCATTGATTGGAATCAGACAGTGGTGCTAAAAACGTCCGCATTTTCAAATGGAGGAGAAAAAAGTCCTCCTTTCTGTCCAATACCACATGAAAGTGGTTGGTTTTTGGCATCTTATTTGTCCAGCTTCCGTACTCCTTTGTATACACTTTACAAGAAATACATTGTCGGCAAACTCCGTAGCTTGCTAGCTTGTGCACGCCAGCTTTCTGAGACTCGTTTTGTTAGCGCAACTGTGCAACTGTGCAGTCGGTCTTTGGAGTTTTGACGACAGGTACGGCGCCAGAGTCTGTTGAAATAAAGTGTTTCTCGCCTTCCAGTCGGTAATTTTAATGAGCTGGCAGCAGCCAGCGTCATCTCAGAAGACCCTCGGGTGCCGTGAATGTCAATCAAGTGACGAAAGTGACGTCATAGTGAAGATTTATGATCGCTCATTTTTAGGACTAATTTTTTTTAATGCCTGGCTGGTGATCGACTGACACACCCTCCGAGATCGACCGGTAGCTCGCGATCGACGTAATGAGCACCCCTGATGTACATTATAGCGATTTTATTTTATTTTATTATTTATTAATGATTTAAAATAATGATTTTAGTTCAACTTTTGTTATTTTGTGACGCAACTCCGCATTCACATTTAGCCTTTTTTGCAGGCTAGTGTTTTTTGTCAGTGATCAATACCGCGGTTGTCATAAATCATACTTGCCAACCCTCCCGAATTTTCCGGGAGACTCCCGAAATTCAGCGCCTCTCCCGAAAACCTCCCGGGACAAATATTCTCCCGAAAATCTCCCGATTTTCAGCCGGAGCTGGAGGCCACGCCCCCTCCAGCTCCATGAGGACAGCCTTTTTTCATGACGGGAGGACAACAGGGTGACAAGAACTAAATCATCCAGACTAGAGATAAATTGTATTATTATGTTTATCTTACCTAAAAATAAATATATTTATTAATTTATAAAAAAAACAACTAAATAAATGTTTACTATATTTTGCTAAAAACATCAAAATTAATTGTATTTTTATTTGGTTTTTATTACATCCAGCCCTATAATTATACATTAAAATAAACATAAATGAAATAATTAATTTTAAATGATCATAATAATTCATTTAAAATTACCATATTTAATTATTAAAATAATTGCTTGTTTATCAACAACTTTAGCATTTTATTAATTACATTTTGAAGCTCTCAGAAGCCAAGTTATGTTATATTCCTTAAGATTTATTTATGCAAGTTTGAAGTATCAATTATCTAAACACAGTTTTGTTTGCATATTTTCAGGATGTATATATATATATATATATATATATATATATATATATATATATATATATATATATATATATATATATATATATATATATATATATGTCTTAATAAGGTTATCCAAAAAATAGTGCTCGATACCGAGATTCTCATCTCCTGATGATTGAGGGAACCCCTCATGAAACAGGCCTGTAGAGATGAAGTAGTCTTGTGATTTTTTTCCCCACACATACATATATATATATATATATATATATATATATATATATATATATATATATATATATGTGTATATGTATATGTATGAAATACTTGACTTGGTGAATTCTAGCTGTCAATATACACCTCCCCTCTTAAACACGCCCCCCGCCCACAACCACGCCCCAGTCCCACCCCCGACCACGCCCCCCACCCCCCACCTCCCGAAATCGGAGGTCTCAAGGTTGGCATGTATGTCATAAATCAACGGCTGAAACAAGAGTTATGGTTTCTGGTTTTTGCTAATATGGTCCATTGTCCCGTTACATCGCATGCTCATTAGCGTTTGATGACATCAATGCATTTAATTTGCGTTCTACGCTGGTTGTTTGACAATGGATGCCATTGTCCTACTCTATGCAATTTCTAGGACGTATTCTTAGGTATTTGACTAAGTGTTAAACATTGGTCACACCTAGTTGCCATTTCTTTTGATGTCTCCACTTTACCAAAGGAATTTGATGAAAGCAGTGTGGTTTAATTCACAGTAACTAATGAGCCTCTGGGCTCTTAAGATGAAGTAACATTCTCTTAATCTTGTCGCAGTACCTCTTACTTATCAGCCCTTCAGGAGACGGATATTAATCATGTTGAATGTGCTTTCCAAACCCTAAGGGTGTTTTTTTTTCTTTTTCTTTCTGTTAACAAATTAACTTTGGTTATCATTGAAATGAGCTCAGGTGAGCACTTCAGTGGGTAAACACTACAGGACGTATGGCTCTCTGCACAAGTGATAAAGACGAGTGGAGCCGGGGGCTGACGGGAGGACCTGTCAATCAACTAAGAGACATGCGCACGTACAAAGCACACAAAGCAGTCTTATCAACCTTTTTTTTTTTTTTCCACTGAGGTTTAACAGAATGGTATTAAAAAAAAAAAGCCCTTGGTGGTAGCATGGAAAATGAAACGTGCTTCCACTGACAGTGTGTTTTGTGCAGTAATGATGTTATTGGAGAGATCATATTGAGCCTTGGATGTCGGATTTTTCCTTCAATGTGTGGTTGTCAAAGGCAGCACAATTTCCCGTCATGGAATTCGATGTTATATTTGATAAGTGCGTCACATGCACATGTATTTCTCCATTGTTAGGAACGCAGACAAGGCCCCGTTGTTGTCTAATGACGTCTCACTCTTGCACACAAGCACTATCAGTCTGCTGTTCTTTTCCTTTGTTTTATTGTTGTTGGGGTTTTTTTAGAGTTGCCGGCGCGGCAAATGGTACAAGTTGTTTTTGGATTTTATGGTTCAAGACTTCCTTTTTAGGTGTGCAGTCGATCATTCCAAATCAATTCACGCAGCAAGCGAGTCCTTTTCCAAATGTATGAATAGTCCAGTAGTTCCCTTTTTAGTGTAATGGAAGACGTGAAATGACAACATTCTTCACCATCAGGGACGTTGCAACCTCTAAATTACCCTTTTCTTCTTCTATTTCTGTTTCGTTTTGGCAGTCTGTTGCAGATGCTGGCTTGAATTATGAAAAGCACAGCAAAGGAAAACAATAAAAACTCAACACAATGGGCTTTTTTTCCTTCAACAAGAGACCAATAGTAATAATAATCATTGGATTTGAATTTCTGGCATCTTTAAAGTGATTGTTTGCCACGGTTAGAGGGTGCTAACGTACTGCAAGCGGTATATCCAGACCTGTAAGTAAGCTATGCCCCACAATGTAACGTTATGCTTGTAAAACAGTGTTGCGTATGATAACTGCATGAGAATCCATGTCCACTGCACTGGGCATTTGTTTATGAGTAATAGGCATATTACTCAATATGCCTATTATATTACACTTACATAGACTTATTATCTATGTTAGGGGTGCTCACACTTTTTCTGCAGGCGAGCTACTTTTCAATTGATCAAGTCGTGGGGATCTACCTCATTCATATATATCATTTATATTTACTTATTTATGAAATATATGTTTTTGTTAACAAGTTAAAGGTGTTTAATGATAATGCAAGCATGTTTAACGCATATAGTTAATTTTGTTAATACATTAAAGGTGTTTAATGATAATACAAGTATGTTTAATACATATAGTTAATATTGTTAACAAGTTAAAGGTGTTTAAAGATAATGCAAGCATGTTTAACACATATAGTTAATATTGTTAACAAGTTAAAGGTGGTTAAAAATAATACAAGCATGTTTAACACAAATAGTTAATATTGTTAACAACTTAAAGGTGGTTAAAGATAAAACAAGCATGTTTAACACATATAGTTAATATTGTTAACAAGTTAAAGGTGGTTAAAGATAATACAAGCATGTTTAACACATATAGTTAATATTGTTAACAAGTTAAAGGTGGTTAAAGATAATACAAGCATGTTTAACACATATAGATTCCTTTCTTTCATGAAGACAAGAATATAAGTTGGTGTATTACCTGATTGTGATGACTTGCATTGATTGGAATCAGACAGTGGTGATGATAACGTCCGCATTTTCGAATGGAGGAGAAAAAAAGTCCTTTCTGTCCAATACCACATGGAAGTGGTTGGTTTTTGGCATCTTATTTGTCCAGCTTCCGTACTCCTTTGTATACACTTTACAAGAAATACATTGTCGGCGAACTCCGTAGCTTGCTAGCTTGTGCACGCCAGCTTTCTGAGACTCTTATTTTGGTAGCGCAACTGTGCAGTCGGTCTTTGGAGTTTTGACGACAGGTACGGCGCCAGAGTCTGTTGAAATAAAGTGTTTCTCGCCTTCCAGTCGGTAATTTTAATGAGCTGGCAGCAGCCAGCGTCATCTCACAAGACCCTCGGGTGCCGTGAATGTCAATCAAGTGACGAAAGTGACGTCATAGTGAAGATTTATGATCGCTCATTTTTAGGACTATTTTTTTAATGCCTGGCTGGTGATCGACTGACGCACCCTCCGAGATCGACCGGTAGATCGCGATCGACGTAATGAGCACCCCTGATCTATGTCAATAAGTAGTTGCATAAGGGGTGGTATGGCGTAGTGGGTAGAGCGGCCGTGTGAGAAACCTGAGGGTTGCAGGTTCCCTCCCCGCCTCTTGACATCCAAATCGCTGCCATTATGTCCTTGGGCAGGACACTTCACCCTTGCCCCCGGTGCCGCTCACACTGGTGAATGAATGATAGGTGGTGGTCGGAGGGGCCGTATGCGCAAACTGGCAGCCTCGCTTCCGTCAGTCTACCCCAGGGCAGCTGTGGCTACAAATGTAGCTTACCACCACCAGGTGTGAATGAATGATGGGTTCTCACTTCTCTGTGAGCACTTTGAGTATCTAATAATAGAAAAGCGCGATATAAAATCGAATCCATTATTATTATTATTTTATTTAACTCTCACAAAATAAATACACCAAAAAACATATGTCCACTGCAGAGGACATCATTTCTTAGAAGGATATGAACCCAAAGAGGCCTTTTCAGACTGATAATCCCCTATATCAGGGGTGTCAAACTCATTTTAGCTCAGGGGCCACACGGAGGAAAATCTGTGCACACGCGGGCTGGACTATTAAAATCAAGGCATTAAAACAAAAAAAATAAAGACAACTTCAGATTGTTTTCTTTGTCTTACTTTGGCCAAAAATAGAACAAACACATTCCGGAAATATTACAATAAAAATATAGAAAAAATACCGGCAGCGGTAAAGTTTAGATCCATGACGGAACGAAGAAAGTGAATGTTTATAACTGAATTTATTTATGTATGCATAAAATTTTTTATTTTGTATCATTATTTTTTTTAGTGAATTAACGTTTATGACAACCTTTTTCCAAAACACAATATAGAATGTGAGATATACATACTTGCCAACCTTGAGGCCTCCGATTTCGGGGGGTGGGGGGAGGGGGCGTGGTCGGGGCCGTGGTTGGGGGCGTGGTTAAGATATATATATATATATAAGAAATACTTGACTTTCAGTGAATTCTAGCTATATATATATGTATATATATATATATATATAAATAAAATAAATACTTGAATTTCAGTGTTCATTTATTTACACATATACACACACATAACACTCATCTACTCATTGTTGAGTTAAGGGTTGAATTGTCCATCCTTGTTCTATTCTCTGTCACTATTTCAGAACACACACATTATACAAATATACATTACAAAATCAATAAGAAAACGGGAGCTCTAATTTGGGAGTCTGAATTAGGATCAGAAGTTCCTATACAAACATTGCGCACTCACATCGCCTTTTTGTATTGATTACTGCAGCTGTGCACTGGATTCATTCACAAATACAAACTACAACTCACAAACACTTTAGAGTTAGGCTCCACCATCAGAATGTGTACTTAAACTTATAAAGATCACATGGATATTATTCAGTGAGTTGATTCACCAAAACTAACCTGTTATACAGGAGGAAAAAGCACACAGGACGTTTCAATTGTTCACAGACTGGTCGCGCTCATCAGAATGACAAGACACTTCCGGTCTGCAGGTGATAGCATTCAATTGGGAAGAAACGCCCTACTGCCCTCTACTGACCAATGTGAATACTGATAAATGTGTAATGACAGCTCCAAAAACGAATTCAAACCACAAAATAAAATAAATAAATCAACACAAAAATGTGACACATTATGGGTGGGTCACATATGCATGTACAGTAGATGGCAGTATTGTCCTGTTTAAAAGTGTCACAACATTGCTGTTTACGGCAGACGAACTGCTTTACGGTAGACGAAGACTTGACTGCTGTTGTTGTGTGTTGTTACCGCGCTGGGAGGACGTTAATGAAACTGCCTAACAATAAACCCACATAAGAAACCAAGAACTCGCCCTCCATCATTCTACAGTTATAACGTGATTGGGCAGGCAGGCTGTTTACATTGTGGGAAAGCTGACGTGAAAACAGGCTGTCAACACGTCACTCAGGTCCGCCTGAATTTCGGGAGATTTTCGGGAGAAAATTTGTCCCGGGAGGTTTTCGGGAGAGGCGCTGAATTTCGGGAGTCTCCCGGAAAATCCGGGAGGGTTGGCAAGTATGGAGATATAACAGGATAAGGACCTCATTTTGAAAATTCCTCGCGCCAACACTGATGGAGTGTTGGTGTGTGCAAAACAGCAGCAGGCGGCTGTAGCCTGCGAGTTGGTTCTAATACTAATCAAATATCTGGGGCATTGACTTTGACACCACTGATCTACAAGCATACAAAGAATTGCTATTGCGACATCCAGTGGACACATTTAGAACAGCTGTTTTTTTCATTGAAAAAATTTAGGTACATTTTTCTACTTAGCAAACTCATCCCGCGGGCCTGGATAAAACCTGTTCGCGGGCCTGATCTGGCCCTCGGGCCGTACGTTTGACACCCCTGCCCTATACTGAATGACGGGCCCTATACTCTGTGCAATATCTGTTTAGATTATCTATCTACAAACCCCGTTTCCATATGAGTTGGGAAATTGTGTTAGATGTAAATATAAACGGAATACAACGATTTGCAAATCCTTTTCAACCCATATTAGGGTTGAATTTGCTACAAAGACAACATATTTGATGTTCAAACTCATAAAAAAAATTGTGTTTTTAAATAATCATTAACTTTAGAATTTGATGCCAGCAACACGTGACAAAGAAGTTGGGAAAGGTGGCAATAAATACTGATAAAGTTGAGGAATGCTCATCAAACACTTATTTGGAACATCCCACAGGTGAACAGGCAAATTGGGAACAGGTGGGTGCCATGATTGGGTATAAAAGTAGATTCCATGAAATGCTCAGTCATTCACAAACAAGGATGGGGCGAGGGTCACCACTTTGTCAACAAATGTGTGAGCAAATTGTTGAACAGTTTAAGAAAAACCTTTCTCAACCAGCTATTGCAAGGAATTTAGGGATTTCACCATCTACGGTCCGTAATATCATCAAAGGGTTCAGAGAATCTGGAAAAAACACTGCATGTAAGCAGCTAAGCCCGTGACCTTTGATCCCTCAGGCTGTACTGCATCAACAAGCGACATCAGTGTGTAAAGGATATCACCACATGGGCTCAGGAACACTTCAGAAACCCACTATCAGTAACTACAGTTGGTCGCTACATCTGTAAGTGCAAGTTAAAACTCTCCTATGCAAGGCGAAAACCGTTTATCAACAACACCCAGAAACGCCGTCGGCTTCGCTGGGCCTGAGCTCATCTCAAGTGGACTGATATAAAGTGGAAAAGTGTTCTGTGGTCTGATGAGTCCACATTTCAAATTGTTTTTGGAAACTGTGGACGTCGTGTCTTCCGGACCAAAGAGGAAAAGAACTATCCGGATTGATATAGGCGCAAAGTTGAAAAGCCAGCATCTGTGATGGTATGGGGGTGTATTAGTGCCCAAGACATGGGTAACTTACACATCTGTGAAGGCGCCATTAATGCTGAAAGGTACATACAGGTTTTGGAGCAACATATGTTGCCATCCAAGCAACGTTACCATGGACGCCCCTGCTTATTTCAGCAAGACAATGCCAAGCCACGTGTTACATCAACGTGGCTTCATAGTAAAAGAGTGCGGGTACTAGACTGGCCTGCCTGTAGTCCAGACCTGTCTCCCATTGAAAATGTGTGGCGCATTATGAAGCCTAAAATAGCACAACGGAGACCCCCGGACTGTTGAACAACTTAAGCTGTACATCAAGCAAGAATGGGAAAGAATTCCACCTGAAAAGCTTCAAAAATGTGTCTCCTCAGTTCCCAAACGTTTACTGAGTGTTGTTAAAAGGAAAGGCCATGTAACACAGTGGTGAACATGCCCTTTCCCCAACTACTTTGGCACGTGTTGCAGCCATGAAATTCTAAGTTAATTATTATTTGCAAAAAAAAAACAAAGTTTATGAGTTTGAACATCAAATATCTTGTCTTTGTAGTGCATTCAACTGAATATGGGTTGAAAAGGATTTGCAAATCATTGTATTCCGTTTGTATTTACATCTAACACAATTTCCCAACTCATATGGAAACGGGGTTTGTATGTCAATAAGTAGTTGCAGCATTTCACTCTTGCACAAGCATAATCACCATAAAATACTTTGCTTTCAACACAATAATGGCACTACATAGAGATTGCGTTGCAATATTTGCGATAGCAACACAATCTCAATTCAACGGTAAGCACTGGAAGGATATTATTGTCAGCATCATATTGAGACCAAATTACGCAGTAATGCAATCATGATAATAATAATGCAAGTATTCCTTTCAAACGCAATAAACTTTGGTTCCTCATTGGGTTTCTTGTATCATTGCAATTGGAAGGTCATGAGTTTTTACTTATCTTAAGTAGACAAACAAATAAAATTGACTCAATCCGTGAGCTAAAATTACAATTGAATAAACATTGAACATCTTGAAGTGCATTTTTTCCCCAGTTGTAAAAACTGGGTTGGCTGCTTTATTGTGGTTTTTGCCAGCTTTAACTTGCCTGTTTGTCTGTTATGATGGACTCATCTTGCTCACACTTGAAACCGAAATATTCCCACCCAGGACATTTGGCTTTGCAATCTTCTTTTTAGGGCCCGCATGGCCCATTGCATAAGGACTCCCACAGGGAGTCCTTATGCAATGGGACATAAGGACCTATTGAATTTCTAAGGTTTTATTCTTTCTTTCTTATTCTTCCGCCGCCTCTTTGAGCACTAATTTGACCCACATGCTTCAAAACTCACCATATTTGACCCACACATCAGGACCTACGAAAATTGCCTTTTAATAAAAAAACCGAACCCCAAAACTCAAAATTGCGCTCTAGCGCCCCCTAGGAGAAAAAAAAAAAACAGACTGCCTGTAACTCCCACTAGGAAGGTCGGAGAGACATGAAACAAACACCTCTATGTAGGTCTGACTTACACCTACCTTTCATAATTGTACATCCTCGGGCAAAAATCAACAGGAAGTTGGCAATTCCCCCTTCAAGACAAAAAAGTACTAAAAACAGTCACTTTTGCCTCTTTGAGTTGTAATTTGACCCCCTTAACATGCTTCAAAACTCACCAAACTGAACGCACACATCAGGACTGGCAAAAATTGCGATCTAATAAAAAAAACCTAACCCCAAATTTAAAAATTGCGCTCTAGAGCAATTTTTGAATAAAACGGAGAAAAAACTGTTCCTCGGAAGAAACAAATGACAAAACTGCCTGTAACTCCCACCGGGAAGGTCGGAGAGACATGAAACAAAAACCTCTATGTAGGTCTCACTTAGACCTACATTTCATAAATTGACAACCCCCAGCAAAAATCAACAGGAAGTTTGCTATTCCCCCTTCAAAACAATTTTTTTGTAAAAACTGGTCACCTTCCTTCAAAAACTATCTCCTCTGAGCGCGTTTCAAACTAACACAGGAGAGAGATTAAACCCTTGTGTATAAAATAACAGAACAGAGTTTTAATACCTGCTCCGGTTTTGATTTTATGACCCTTCAAAGACCCGCTGCGCTGATGCTGCTGCGCTGCTGTTTTTTTAAGATGGCTGCTTAAAAGCAGGAAGCACCAACGTGCCCACACAATGCAGACAAGGTAGGTATACTAGACAAAAGTCTTGGGACACTTCAGACTAAAAGTAGACAAAAGTATTGGGACACTTAGGACTAGCACCTGCCAAATACGCGGGCCTGACCAATGCTGCTTGCAGCTTTAATTTCTTCCTAAGTTTTGTTATTTCGCCATTAGTGATACTTTCTGTTTGTGCATCCTGTGTGTGCCTCCACCCACAGAGACAAGATTGTGGATGACTGATGAGAAGATTCACGCTGCTCAATAGCAGTATTAAATAAACAAACACACTCAGGTGATGAGAACAATGCACAGAATGAACCCTTGTACCTTGTTTGAAAGCAAGAAACAAAGAAAACAAACACATTGACGTGGCATTTATCGACGACTGCAAAGTTATTGGGTTCATTTCCATTAAGCCTCCACCAGCGGGCAGTGTAGCGTACCCAGATGTAAAACATCTTTTGCACAATCAGCCTTTTCATATAAAGCGATAAAGGAATGGAACGACCTCACAACAAACTTGAAAAGTCTAACAGATTACTCTTTATTCACAATTGAAGTTAAAAAGTGGCTTTGGAGCAATCAAAGCTGCTCACACGGTCAATAAGGTGGCCACTATGATTAATGTGTAGTATATTTATCCATGAGAGCATTTTTGTTGTAAATTGTGAGGTGTGTCTGTTAAAATCATGGTTGTTTTTACAAATGATGACAGATGATGTAAATGAGGTGTGGTTGTATTGTATATTAAGTATGTGTCAATGAAAAGGCATTTTATGACTTTTCATAATTTGATTACATGCTATAGTACAGTGGTTCTCAACCTTTTTTTCAGTGATGTACCCCCTGTGAAATTATTATTAATTCAAGTACCCCCTAATCAGAGCAAAGCATTTTTGGTTGGAAAAAAGAGATAAAGAAGTAAAATACAGCACTATGTCATCAGTTTCTGATTTATTAAATTGTATAACAGTGCAAAATATTGCTCATTTGTAGTGGTCTTTCTTGAACTATTTGGGAAAAAAAGATATAAAAATAATTAAAAACTTGTTGAAAAATAAACAAGTGATTCAATTATAAATAAATATTTCTACACATAGAAGTAATCATCAACTTAAAGTGCCCTCTTTGGGGATTGTAATAGAGATCCATCTGGATTCATGAACTTAATTCTAAACATTTCTTCACAAAAAAAGAAATCTTTAACATCAATATTTATGGAACATGTCCACAAAAAAGTCTCGCTGTCAACACTGAATATTGCATTGTTGCATTGTAATGAATGGAATAGCCTACTTGATTTGATGTTCAGTTTATGAACTTACATTCATATTTTGTTGAAGTATTATTCAATAAATATATTTATAAAGGATTTTTGAATTGTTGCTATTTTTAGAATATTTAAAAAAAATCTCACGTGCCCCTTGGCATACCTTCAAGTACCCCCAGGGGTACGCGTACCCCCAGTGTTTCCCACACATTCATTTATTTGTGGCGGCCCGCCACGAAAGAATTACGTCCGCCACAAATGGATTTTTCGGCTTTTGACTCGCTCGACCGCTCATAAAAGCAATGGGACTCTGTCTGTGAATGTACCTTGTAGTTACAACTCCGGTGCAGTAGGTGGCGGTAGCCTACTATGCATTGTAACTCTGCCAATAGCACTTAATTCACCTGGTGGGCCAGAAGAAGAAGAAGACGGCGGAGTAAAAGAACGGACCGACCGGATCAAAATACGAGGGTAATATAGGTTGTAGGTAGATAGGTTATAGCTGCATCGCTCGCGGCTCGTCATATATTTAACGTTAATCCGCGATTTCACCGAGCGTTTCACTCACGGTGAGCAGCCTGACGCTCCTTCATTAACACCGCCGCTGTTGTCACGTCACGTGTTACCATACCGACGAGCTAACGTCTCCAAGTTATAACCCTGTTGTCAATAAACACACGTGGAGACGGTGCTTCAGATACTACATTAATAATGAAGCTAAATTGTCCACTGTCCACTGCAGCATGTGAATGCAATGAAAAGAATAAAATCTGAGCCAACCAGCTGTTAAAATGTTGTCCAGGTTAATGTTTTGGCCATTAAAGGCCCTTCATTTCAAGATTTCAACTGTGATCGGGCTTTAAACAGGTGGCTGACCTGTTCAGATGGGTGTAACTCAGGGGTGCTCACACTTTTTCTGCAGGCGAGCTACTTTTCAATTGATCAAGTCGTGGGGATCTACCTCATTCATATATATCATTTATATTTACTTATTTAGGAAATATATGTTTTTGTTAACAAGTTAAAGGTGTTTAATGATAATGCAAGCATGTTTAACACATATAGTTAATATTGTTAATAAATTAAAGGTGTTTAAAGATAATACAAGCATGTTTAACACATGTAGTTAATATTGTTAACAAGTTAAAGGTGTTTAAAAATAATACAAGCATGTTTAACACATATAGATTCCTTTCTTTCATGAAGACAAGAATATAAGTTGGTGTATTACCTGATTGTGATGACTTGCATTGATAGGAATCAGACAGTGGTGCTGATAACGTCCGCATTTTCGAATGGAGGAGAAAAAAAGTCCTCCTTTCTGTCCAATACCACATGAAAGTGGTTGGTTTTTGGCATCTTATTTGTCCAGCTTCTGTACTCCTTTGTATACACTTTACAAGAAATACATTGTCGGCAAACTCCGTAGCTTGCTAGCTTGTGCACGCCAGCTTTCTGAGACTCTTATTTTGTTAGCGCAACTGTGCAGTCGGTCTTTGGAGTTTTGACGACAGGTACGGCGCCAGAGTCTGTTGAAATAAAGTGTTTCTCGCCTTCCTGTCGGTAATTTTAATGAGCTAAATATGTACATAAAGTGTTGTACTTATATTCCAACTCCGCGTTCTTCTTGGTCATCGCCGCTGCCGCCGTCACCCCCCACCCCCTGACCACACCACCACAAATAGATGCCTGTCCTGTGGGAAACACTGACCCCCATTTGAGAACCACTGCTATAGTATGATTTTATTGCATGATTGTTGTATCCCTTTAATTTAGGTAGCCAGGGACTGCAGATGGAAATGAGCTATTTAGCTATAATCTGTTACAGAACATATCTGTCTTTGAGCTTAATGTTTCTGTGCATTGTCCCTTCAAATAAAGACTAAACTAAACTAATTACTTGTTTATTTGATAAGGCCAAACTATATCGTTTTTTTTTACTCAATGTCAAACCTTGTGCATTGGCCAACACGGAGTAGGTTTCGGATAAGACTTAAGTAAAGTGTTCTTTTACAAAGAGACATGGCCAACCACTAGCCTGGTGTGCATACTAGAGCTTTTTAGCCGTGTCGTGTCGTCTGTACTGGATAATAATAATAATAATAACTGGGATTTATATAGCGCTTTTCTAAGTACCCAAAGTCGCTTTACATGTAGAACCCATCAATCATTCACACATGGTGGTGGTAAGCTACTTTCATAGCCACAGCTGCCCTGGGGTAGACTGACGGAAGCGTGGCTGCAATTTGCGCCAACGGCCCCTCCGACCACCACCTATCATTCATCATTCAATTCACCGGTGTGAGTGGCACCGGGGGAAAAGGGTGAAGTGTCCCGCCCAAGGACACAACGGCAGCGATTTTTGGATGGTAAGAGGCGGGGAGCGAACCTGCAACCCTCAGGTTTCTGGCACGGTTGCTCTACCCACTACGCCATGCAGCCATGATGTTGTATTCACTAGATCAGGGGTGCTCATTACGTCGATCGCGAGCTACCGGTCGATCTCGGAGGGTGTGTCAGTCGATCACCAGCCAGCCATTAAAAAAATAGTCCTAAAAATGAGCGATCATAAATCTTCACTATGACGTCACTTTCGTCACTTGATTGACATTCACGGCACCCGAGGGTCTTCCGAGATGACGCTGGCTGCTGCCAGCTCATTAAAATTACCGACAGGAAGGCGAGAAACACTTTATTTCAACAGACTCTGTCGTCAAAACTCCAAAAACCGACTGCACAGTTGCACAATAAAAGCGCTACTTCATCCTGCCTGCGCTACCAAAATAAGAGTCTCAGAAAGCTGGCGTGCACAAGCTAGCAAGCTACGGAGTTTGCCGACAATGTATTTCTTGTAAAGTGTATACAAAAGAGTACGGAAGCTGGATAAATAAAATGCCAAAAACCAACCACTTTCATGTGGTATTGGACAGAAAGGAGGACTTTTTTTCTCCTCCATTCGAAAATGCGGACCTTATCAGCACTACTGTCTGATTCCAATCAATGCAAGTCATCAGAATCAGGTAATACACCAACTTATATTCTTGTCTTCATGAAAGAAAGGAATCTATATGTGTTAAACATGCTTGTATTATCTCTAAACATTTTTAACTTATTAACAATATTAACTATATGTGTTAAACATGCTTGTATTATCTTTAAACACCTTTAATTTATTTACAATATTAACTATATGTGTTAAACATGCTTGTATTATCTTTAAACACCTTTAACTTATTAACAATATTAACTATATGTGTTAAACATGCTTGTATTATCTTTAAACACCTTTAACTTGTTAACAATATTAACTATAAGTGTTAAACATGCTTGTATTATCTTTAAACACCTTTAACTTGTTAACAATATTAACTATATGTATTAAACAAACTTGTATTTTCATTAAACACCTTTAATTTATTAACAATATTAACTATATGTGTTAAACATGCTTGTATTATCATTAAACACCTTTAACTTGTTAACAAAAACATATGTTTCATAAATAAGTAAATATAAATGATATATATGAATGAGGTAGATCCCCACCACTTGATCAATTGAAAAGTAGCTCGCCTGCAGAAAAAATGTGAGCACCCCTGCACTAGATTGTTGTTGCATTAAAGTGCAAGACTTTATTTTGAAATGTTGGCAAGAACAGACTAAATTAGCATGTGAAGTACTGCCAAGTTGAGATCCTTTGCTAGTCCGACTAAAATAGTTTTACGTCAACGTTGTTCCAGTCCATTTAAAAAAAATTTTTTTTTACTTTTCGCTACCAACCACCGTGCGTTTGTACTTCCTCCAAATTATGTCCTCTGGTCTACGCCGCGCAAATTCAAATTGGCGACTGGTTATTTTCTCTTTATGTGGTGTGGAGGGTTGATGTATAAATGCAGCCTGAGGTTTGGCGCTCTCTGTCCTTGTCCCTGACTGACCCTCATCAAGCCCACGTGAGGTCTAAAGTTGGGTGGGGGTCACCCAGATTGAAGAAAGCTCCTTGTGCTCCGACAAAGGCCATTTCTCATCTTGAATCTTTCTGTTGGCGGTTTCCTCTCCCTGCTGAAAGGTGTGTCTGTTTCTGTCCCGTCTGCCCACAACTCCTTTGTGTTCCGCCGATCTGACTCAGGCTCTGAGGTCACGCCGTTCAAAGATGGGTTGGGTTCATAGTTCAAAGACTTCAGCCAAGCGTCTTATCTACTCCTACCAGACGGCCTATTCATTTCTCACTTCCTGCCCCATGAGCTGTGCTCCTTGTATGGGCATTTCCTCCATTCACTGCGCCATACCCATAGATCCAATCTATTCAGGAGCACCATAAAGATTCACATGATTGATGGACTTCCACATAACTTTAGCCGATAGTAGTTTATGGCATACGAGGTGTGTTTGATAAAACTGCTTTTAGCTGTTTGTTTGTCTCCGCCTAATCGCGCAAACAACAATCTCACCCCCCCGTCTGGGTCCGAGTTATTTCTTCGACCCGCTCTGCATTGTTGCCGCGGTGATGCATCGCCAAGCCGTGAGATGTGAACGGGGCAGTGGGGCTCATAAATCAGTTGTAGCAAAAGCATATCGCGGTGTGGGTTTGCATACCAAGAGGACTTTGCCCCTTGAAGGTTTAGAGCAGCGCCCGTCATAAATGAGTCATAAACCAAAGCTGGGCTGGATGACAGGAAATGCTTTACTGGAAGTTTTTGGCAACGCAAACAGGGATCTGACCTTTGGGGTGTCTGTCTGTGGATTGGCTGATCCGTCTCCCTACTACTTAGGTTGCCACATGTGGCTTGTACTTCAATGCTAGTATTTAATACACATACCTGCCAACTACTCCGGTTTTCCCGTAATTAGTACGGTTTTCATCAACCTATTCCGGGTTACGGTTGCAGTGATAAAAAATACGGTTTTTCATTAATTAAAATTTTTTTGTTTTTTTTAAAGTTTTATTCACGAAATCGCGTAACAACAATGACAATCGACACTGCTTCCCGTAACTTCCTATCGAGCCATTCCGAATGCCATGCGCGAGGCTATTTATAGCACCGCTGCCAAGCACGAGGCCATTGTTTCCAAACGAGCGAACGATCATGGAATCAGCCGGAGAAAAATCGCATACGAGTCTTAAACCGAAAAGAAAACGGCAGTCATTCCGTGAAGAATATTCAAAAGCCTATCCGGGAATAATTATCCGTTCCAAAAAGGGTGAAAACTACGCGAATTGCACCTTGTGCAAACAAGATTTTTCGATCGGACACGGAGGAATTAGCGATGTAAAAGACCACGTTGGGACAAAAAAAACACAAGTCTAATGCCGTTGCTAGCGATACAAGTGGAAAACTTTCAACGTTTTTTGTCGCCCAAACAGATTCTTTGGATGTGATAAATGCCGAAGTTTTATTTACGGAGGCAATAATTGAGCATGGACTTCCAATCGCACTGGCTGATCACATGGGACAGTTATTTCGGAAAATGTTTAACTACGTGCATAACTACCAAAATACAGAAGTATGTCCTTAATATTTTTGCAGTGCTATTTCTGTTGAAAAGTTCAAATGATTACATTAGAGATGTGATGTGCCACTTTTCAAGTGTCTGATGGCTTCAATTAATTTTCATTAATTTTTCATATTTTGAATTCTTTTGAAAGGCTTACAAAAAAAACTACATTTGAATTGTAATTCCATGCTATTGACAGGACTATTAATTTTAATGAAATTAGCTTATCATGTTTACAGTATGATAATTGTGATAGAAATGTGAATTTTAGGCACAGAATATTTTTTACAATTGAACAAGGCAGTAGATTATACAAGCTTGGACAGAAAGTTAATAATGACACCAATTTTTTTTTTTTTTATGGAATTGTTTAGTACTGTTTTACCATTTGTTTACTGTAAAAGTTGTTTATACTGTTTATACTTTCAATGAACAAATTGAAGTCTTGTGAAAGGTTGACAGGATAACTGGCATTAACTGTCAAAATAATTTCAAACTATTGAAGTTAGCTTACAGAATAAACATGTCAATCAACCCATATGATTTTTGCTGTAATATTTTTGTTTTGAAAAGTCACTGTGACTGATAGAAAAGTGATGCTTTTAGCAACATTTTAACCTGTCTGAATGATAATAATCATTTTGCGTCGGGGGGGCGAAGGAACCCCCCACCAGGACTTTGTCCTGGACCTACCGGGGCCTGCGGCCCCTGGACCCTGGCTACTAGGTTTTTCTGATTTCAAAAGTTGGCAGGTATGAATACAGCTTTAGGATTATTATAGTAATCAGTCACTCAACAGTACTGCCTGTTCTTCTGGGAATTACAATATGTAACTTTCTGAGAAACTGAGACACCGCATGTCATCTTTTAACATTGCTACCGGATTAAGACGCTTATTTGATCCGAGCGGTCTGAAAGATGATCCTGATTTGC
>NC_084568.2:5645000-5647500 GCF_033978685.3 Nerophis lumbriciformis
CATTGCTTGCCGTGCTACCGAGGTCCTTTGTCCCTGAATTGCTCACACACTCCGGCAGATTCAATGGGGGTCTGGCGGCAGATTTCTTTGACTTTATCGTCGGAAATGCATCTGCTTTGAGTGTCGCAGGATATCCACACATTCTTGCCATCTCTGTCGTAGCATAGCTTTCGTCGGTAAAGTGTGCGGAACAAACGTCCAATTTCTTGCCACTTTCGCATCTTTGGGCCACTGGTGCAACTTGAATCCGTCCCTGTTCGTGTTGTTACACCCTCCGACAACACACCGACGAGGCATGATGTCTCCAAGGTACGGAAAACAGTCGAAAAAAACGGAAAATAACAGAGCTGATTTGACTCGGTGTTTGAGAAGGTGTTGTGACGTCATCGCTCTGAGAGCGAATAATAGAAAGGTGATTAATTCGCCAAAATTCACCCATTTAGAGTTCGGAAATCGGTTAAAAAAATATATGGTCTTTTTTCTGCAACATCAAGGTATATATTGACGCTTACATAGGTCTGGTGATAATGTTCCCCTTTAAGCAGTTTTTGAAACTTAGCATTTGTTTGTTCCCGGTAGAAACACAAAAAAATACGTATGGCCCAACTCGATGCATGTTAACGTACAGTACAGGCCAAAAGTTTGGACACACCTCCTCATTCAATGCATTTTCTTTATTTTCATGAGTATAAGTCGCTCCGGAGTATAAGTCACACCGGCCGAAAATGCATAATAAAGAAGGAAAAAAACATATGTAAGTCACATTTTTTGGGGGAATGTATTTGATAAAAGCCAACACCAAGAATAGACATTTGAAAGGCAATTTGAAATTAAAGCTGCAAGCAGCGTTGTTCGGGCCCGCGTATTTGGCAGGTGCTAGTCCTAAGTGTCCCAATACTTTTGTCTACTTGTAGTCTGAAGTGTCCCAAGACTTTTGTCTAGTGTACCTACCTTGTCTGCATTGTGTGGGCACGTTGGTGCTTCCTGCTTTTAAGCAGCCATCTTAAAAAAACAGCATTGCAGCAGCATCAGCGCAGCGGGTCTTTGAAGGGTCATAAAATCAAAACCGGAGCAGTTAATTAAAAAGCGCTTCTGTTGTTGTAATCACAAGGGTTCAATCTCTCTCCTGTGTTAGTTTGAAGGCGAAACGACAAACGCGCTCAGAGGAGTTCGTTTTTGAAGGAAGGTGACCGGTTTTTACAAAACAATTGTTTTGAAGGGGGAATAGCAAAATTCCTGTTGATTTTTGCTGGGGGTTGTCAATTTATGAAATGTAGGTCTAAGTTTCATCTCTCTCCGACCTTCCCAGTGGGAGTTACAGGCAGTTTTGTCAGATTTTTCATCCGAGGAGCAGTTTTTTGTGCGTTTTATTAAAAAATTGCTGTAGAGCGCAATTTTTAGATTTGGGGTTAGGTTTTTTCATTAGATCACAGTTTTAGCCAGTCCTGATATGTGTGTTCAGTTTGGTGAGTTTTGAAGCATGTTAAGGGGGTCAAATTAGAGCTCAAAGAGGCAAAAGTGACTGTTTTTAGTACTTTTTTGTCTTGAAGGGGGAATTGCCAACTTCCTGTTGATTTTAGCCCGAAGATGTACAATTGAAAAATGTAGGTCTAAGTCAGACCTACATAAAGGTTTTTGTTTCATGTCTCTCCGACCTTCCTAGTGGGAGTTACAAGCAGCGTAGTTTTTTCTTCTTCCTAGGGGGCGCTAGAGCGCAATTTTGAGTTTTGGGGTTTGGTTTTTTTATTAAAAGGCAATTTTCGCAGGTCCTGATGTGTGGGTCAAATATGGTGAGTTTTGAAGCATGTTAAGTGGGTCAAATTAGTGCTCGAAGAGGCGGCGGAAGAAGAAAGAAAGAAAGAATAATAAAACCTTACAAATACAATAGGTCCTTATGTCCCATTGCATAAGGACTCCCTTTGGGAGTCCTTTTGCAATGGGCCATTGCGGGCCCTAATAAATAAAGAATAGTGAACAACAGGCTGAATAAGTGTACGTTATATGAGGCATAAATAACCAACTGGTATGTTAACGTAACATATTATGGTAAGAGTCATTCAAATAACTATAACATATAGAACATGCTATACGTTTACCAAACAATCTGTCACTCCTAATCGCTAAATCCCATGAAATCTTATACGTCTAGTCTCTTACGTAACTAATATTATTTGATATTTTACGCTAATGTGTTAATCATTTCACACATAAGTCGCTCCAGAGTATAAGTCGCACCCCCCGGCCAAACTATGAAAAAAACTGCGACTTATAGTCCGAAAAATACGGTACTTACATTGTAGATTGTCACTGAAGTCATCAAAACTATGAATGAACACATGTGGAGTTATGTACTTAACAAAAAAAGGTGTGTACTTTTAAGTAGCATCAGAGCTGTAAGAACCAGGAGGGTGAAGCATACCTGCCAACTTTTGAAATCAGAAAAACCTAGTAGCCAGGGTCCAGGGGCCGCAGGCCCCGGTAGGTCCAGGACAAAGTCCTG